>NC_068432.1:18779823-18864519 GCF_023373465.1 Oncorhynchus keta | reverse complement strand
GGACAGCAGACCCTCTGATTTGACACATTGAACTCTATCAGAGAAGTAGTTGGTGATCCAGGCGAGGCAATCATTTGAGAAACCAAGGTTGTCGAGTCTCCCGATGAGGATGTGGTGATTGAAATGCTTGGCCAGATCAATGAATATGGCTGCACAGTAATGTTTCTTATCAATGGTGGATAAGATCGTTTAGGACCTTGACTACACTCAATAAGTAGGAGTAACTTACAAAGCTCTGGACATTCTTATTTTTTTATGACTTGAGGAGCCTGTTATCGGCTATACTGGTCTGCATTTCTGCCATGCTGTCTATATTTTCAGCCATCTCTCCTGTGCATTTCTTGAATGCCACTTTCAACCTCCAAGTCATTCAGCCAACTGTCCAGGTCTACTGCCTTAAGATCACCTTCACTGCAGTTTCTCTTCATCACTTGGATCAGTACCCTCACCAGCTCGCCCATCCTCTTGACCTCCCTCGCCACGTCTTCGTCCCTCAGTCTATCCTTCCTCCTCCCCATCCACTTTGCAATCCATCCTCTACAGCAGGGGTGTCAAAGTCAAATGGACGGAGGGCCAAATAAAAAATTTAGCTACAAGCCGAGGGCCGGACTGTTCGAATGTTCATTGAAAAATTTTTAAATGACGCATATAGTCTAGTGAACCTAATTGAACCTACTGAAAACCTAACAAATATATTCCAATATGATCAGATAAATAAAGCAATATTTTCTTATGGCTCTGTCAGTAATCTTTAATTTTCAACAGACACAAAAGACAAATTTCCTTTATATAAAAATCCCCATAACATGAACATTAAATGAAAGAAACCGGTATTCAAGGCACCATCAGTAGCCTATATTTTCTATTTTAGCAAAAGTGGGCTAAATTTACTTCAAAGAAAAAAACAATAATAGCAATTTTCTATCATCCACTCAACTGAAATATTTTTAAAATATAATTGGATTGAAATACAATAAAATAAAGTGCAAAAATCTATTAATCAAAAACAACACTTTGTTTAAGGAGAAGTAACATGCAGTGAAAACAAATATTAAACTTTAACTTTTAAACTTGAACTGAGTAAAAACTCTAAATATGTGATTGCACAGTAATGTTCACTTGTTTGAGGTTGAGGGTGATACTTGGTGGTGTCCCATCTTTTCCACAAGTTCATCAATGTTCGGGGTAAGGCTCTGAGCTGAGGAAATCCTCAGAATTGAGTGGAGGTGTTCAGCAGTAAGTCGACTTCTGTGTGATGTTTTGTTCAAGTTCATCAAAGAAAACAGTTGTTCACACAGGTATGTGCTGCCAAACATAGACAACGTTTGAGCAGCCTGGATGCGCAGCTGGGGCATTGTGTCGGGGAGGAAACGGGCGAACTCCGCAGCACCCACTGCCGCATATTTTGCCCTCAGTGCATCATTGCATTGGAGGTCAATCAACTCCATTTGGAGGTTTGGTGGTGAGCTTTCCACGTCAACAGCAAATGGGTTACCGAGCAGTTCCAACCTGCTTTTTTGTGCTTCAAAGTCAGCAAATCGGCGTCGAAAGTCAGCGGCAAGCATACCTATTTTATCAGCCAACTGTGCGCTCGGGAACGCACTGGTAGAGAGCTTCTCTTTCATGGTCTGGCAGCTGGGAAAGTGGCTCAAATTTTCTTTCCGCATCTGCGTCTCCCACAGAGTCAGTTTGGTTTTAAATGCCTTCACTGTACTGTACATATCAGAGATGACACGATCCCGACCCTGCAGCTGCAAGTTCATTGCATTCAGATGACTCGTAATGTCACACAGAAAAGCCATTTCACACAGAAACATTTCGTCTCGGAGTTGTGTTGTGTCTTTCCCTTTGCTGTCCAAGAACAGACAAATCTCCTCACGAAGCTCGAAACATCTTTGAAGCACCTTTCCCTGGCTTAGCCATCGCACCTCTGTGTGATAAGGCAAATCACCATGCTCCGTTTCTAACTCCGTCAGAAATGCCTTGAACTGGCGGTGATTCAAACCTTTGGCTCTGATAAAGTTAACTGTGCGCGTGATGATGCTCATTACATGCTCCATTTTCAAGGCTTTACCGCACAACGCTTCCTGGTGTATGATACAATGATAAGCTGTCAGCTCACCTGTCGCGTTTTCCTCTTGCATCTTTTCCCGTATCTTCGCCACCAGTCCGCTCCTGTGTCCACACATCGCAGGTGCTCCGTCGGTTGTCAAACCCACGAGTTTTTCCCAAGGCAGCTCCATCTCATTTACACATCTTGACACCTCTTCATACAAATCATGCCCCGTAGTTGTGCCATGCATAGGACGTAAAGCCAAAAACTCCTCTGTCACGCTTAGGCTGGAGTCCACTCCGCGGATGAAAATTGACAACTGGGCAATGTCAGAAATGTCGGTGCTCTCATCCACAGCCAAGGAATATGCAATGAAATCTTTTCCCTTTTTCACAAGCTGCTCTTTTAGATTGATGGACAACTGGTCTACTCTCTCGGCAATGGTGTTTCTGCTCAGACTCACATTTAAAAAGAGTTGCCTTTTTCTGGGCAAACTTCGTCACAAACTTTAATCATGCAGTTTTTGATGAAATCCCCCTCCGTAAATGGCCGGGCTGATTTAGCGATCTCTTCTGCCAAAATAAAACTGGCCTTGACAGCAGCCTGGCCTTGTGATTTGGCTTTTTTGAACAGAGCCTGTCGAGATTTGAGGCCTCGTTTTAATTCCTCTGCCTTTTGTAGCCTTTGTTCCATGTCCATATTCTTGTTTTTGTCCGCGTGTTTCGTTTCATAATGTCGTCTCAGATTATACTCTTTCAGTACCGCCACACTTTCTCCACACAGAAGACACACAGGTTTTCCAGCTACCTCCGTGAACAAATACTCCGACTCCCACCTTGTTTGAAACCCCGGTTCTCAGTGTCCACCTTCCGTTTTGCCATTTTTGATGGGTATCTGAAAGTTAATTTTACTGTGATGCTGACAACTGCTGTGCCAATAAATATTGAAATGAAGCAGCCTACTGCTCGGTGCGTCACCGTTGCATTGTTGGAAATGTAGTATTGGTGCGTGTAAAAGATCTGCGGGCTGCCGGCTTGCTGCGGTCTGCGGGCCGGTTCTAATAACAAATCAAGATCATCCCAGGGGCCGTAAAAACCTTCTCGCGGGCCGGATGTGGCCCGCGGGCCTTGACTCTGACATATGTGCTCTACAGCATCCCTCATTCTTCTTCTGCCTCTTGGTTGATGTCCTGACCATCATTGTGCGTCTTCAGACCTTCCTCCAGGTTGAGTTCTATTGAGGTCAGGTTCTCTTTGATCCTCCTCAGACTCTCCTCGTTGGTGTTGGTCCACTGTGTCTTCTTGTCCAGCTGCTGCCTGCAGGGCCGGACAGTGGGGACCACCTCCATCTGGCGTCACACCTTCTTCAGGTCACTCACAGAGGCAGAGAGGAGGATGTTGGGCTTGGCCACAATAATCTCAACAGATATAGGGTCAAAAGACTGAGATGTGACACACATACACACAAATTTAAGAGATGCCTACCAGTCGATGGTCCTTCAGTGGTCCAGTGAAGGAGTTACTCAAAAAATGTGCGTGTGTAAGTGGGGGGAGGAGACAGACCGGTCATCATCCTCGTCCATTTCCCTCACTTCAAACTTTGTCACTTTTCCATCCTCAACTTTCAGTGGTGGTGTCCTCTTTTCATGATCCTCATCATCACACTGTTTATCAGAGTCAACATGTCAGAGACCATCCTCCTCACAGTATTGTCACTCAACAGGCATGTGCAGTAGGGTGCAACTCTTTTACCTCAGATTCACATTCAGTGAAGGAGTAGATGGAAAAGTCATCAGAACTGGAGGATGAGATCACGTCGTGATATTTTCTCTCTTCAGCCGATTCACCCTTCCAGACTGAGGAGACAGAGAAAGGAATGTACTCATGGCAGCCATAGAATACACTGGCATTGACCCTCAAGGAAATGTAGAATATGTAGGAAATCTAACATGGTTGTACAAGTAGTGAGTAATACATGGGTAACTGAAAATGCAATAAATGCAACTCCCGTAACATTAGGGGTGGGGCTAAAGATCTTCCATAGAATAGGATTCTTTAGCATCTCGAATGGATGATTGTCAATTCAACCAAGCCAACCAAAATGGCCATATGGATCAACAGATTGATCTTACTGTTGTGTCTATGGGAACAGCAGAGATGACCTGGCTGAGAGGCTCTGGATTGATGCTCCATCCGTCCCTAGATGTCTGGTCCTGCCCACAGCTCACAATGATTGGCTATTAACAGTAAAGAATGAATTAAACACTGCTTTTCTCATTGCAGAATGTATAACTAATGTGCATGTGTTACTGACGGTTGGCCACATCACAGAATCAGGGGTGTTTACCCTCATTGGATTCATCCGTCAACACATCACTCAATTTAAAAGGTGATAATATAACAAAAACAGGACAAAACAGACGGACGGGTAGCCTAGTGGTTAGAGCGTTGGACTAGTAACCGGAAGGTTGCGAGTTCAAACCCCCGAGCTGACAAGGTACAAATCTGTCGTTCTGCCCCTGAACAGGCAGTTAACCCACTGTTCCCAGGCTGTCATTGAAAATAAGAATTTGTTCTTAACTGACTTGCCTGGTTAAATAAAGGTAAAATATAAATAAAAAAATGTACCACATAAGGGCTGCGTGTTAAAGCTCTTTTGATTCTCTCATTATTACGATCCATTGCTTTCTGGGGGAACCATTTCCATCAATATTGTATGTATATATAATATATATGTGTGAGTGTGTATATACACAGATTTGGATAACATTAACTTAAGAGACCACTGCAAAATGATCCGTTTCTCTGGGTTTACTATTTATAGGTATGTGTTTGGGTAAAATGAACATTTTTGTTTTCTATAAACTACTGACATTTCTCCCAAATACCAAATTAAATTATTGTCATTTAGAGCATTTATTTGCAGAAAATTACAACTGATCAAAATAACAAAAACAGATGCGGTGTTGTCAGACCTCTAATAATACTAATATTTTAACTTAGGAAGAGTTCTGAAATCATTATTTGGTGGAATAACCCTGATTTTCAATCACAGCTTTCATGCGTCTTGGCCACCAGTCTTTTTCGTTGGTGTTGGGTGACTTTATGCCATCCTGGCTCAAAAATTCAAGCAGCTTGGCTTTGTTTGATGGCTTGTGACCATCCATCTTCCTCTTGATCACATTCCAGAAGTTTAATGGGGTTCAAGTCTGGAGACTGGGCTGGCCATGACAAGGTCTTGATCTGGTGGTCCTCCATCTTGATTGACTTGACTGTGTCACATTGTCCTACTGGAAAAAACAATCCTCAGAGTTGGTGAACATTGTCAGAGCAGAAGGAAGCAAGTTTTCTTCCAGGACAACCTTGTAAGTGGCTTGATTCATGCGTCCTTCACAAAGATAAATCTGCCCGATTCCATCCTCCACCAAATTTCACAGCGGGTGCGAGACACTGGCTTGTAGGCCTTTGTCTAACCATTAGACGACCAGGTGTTGGGCAAAGCTGAAAGTTGGACTCATCGGAGAAGATGACCTTACTCCAGTCCTCTACTATTGTCTTTTGAAAACCTCAGCCTGGCTTTGCTTCTCATTGATGAAGGGCTTTTTTCTAGCTTTGCACAACTTCAGCCCTGCCCCTAGGAGCCTGTTTCAAACCATCCTCACCGTGCACTTGGACTGGGATTTGATCTTGAAACCTTTTGGTTACTAGTCCAACGCTCTAACCACTAGGCTACCTGCCACCCCAATGAACTGCTGTCTTTGAAATGTTAAGGATGGAAGCATCCTGTATCCCTCTGCCAGTAAAGCCCTTCTTTCCCTCACTCAAAATGTTCCTTTTGAAGTCTTCTGGCATGGTTAATAGTTATTTTTGGATTCCAATTACTTTTGAGGTACTACTAGCACTGATTTAAACATCCAGCAGGTCCTATTGCAAGAGGATAGTGATGACCACAGCAGTGGTTTTTATACTTTTCCTCGTTAAATAAGATTTGGTTCAGGTGATCACCTAATCAGTACCCCATTCAGTAGAATGAGGTGTGCCTGTGTTGGAAATCAACAGACACTGGAATGGAATTTCTGCCATACATGTAGAGATGCTGATTACAGAAACATTTGTTAATTATTTCCAGAGCTCTGAGTGTATGTGGTACCCTGTATACAGGTTGGGAAGGCTGTGCACCAAAGGCCAATGGTTACCTGCAACAACCTGAGTGAGAAGAAAGAGATTATACAGTTGAAATCAAATCTGAACACAGTGCATGTAGGGAATTAATGCTTGGTTACGTCAGAATACGTCACAGCTTTATGACTGCGCATAATACATCGCAAGAGAAAGGCTTGTTTGGAGCCTAACTAGTGGTATTGTCTTCTCACTGGTTGTAGCTAGCTGAATAACGAAAGTGATGTACATATTTCCTACTGACTGAGTAATGGTTGTATCGATGGTTGGTTGGATGTTTTTTTTTTTACATAGATAGGCTAACAGGATATCAATAGAAAGAAACCATTCCGTGCCCCCCAAAAAATAATTTTGCACTTTGAGTAACAACCACTAAGGGACCACAATGGAATTCGTTGATTTTATTGCGTTGTCCCTGACACGTTTTATTTTATTAAACAGTTTTTTTTTTTTTTTTTTTACTAAACTCAAATATATCTATCTCACTTTCTATCTAACTCAAGTGGACTGTTGAGAACTCTGATCATCACATTTCAGGCACAAGCCAGCAGGTGGCAGTGTCTTTAAATGCAGCACTGCCTTAGTGCACTTCATGATCTGCGCATCAAATTTGGTTGTGAACGTGATTAATAAAAATGCGGAAATACATTACATTTGCTTTGGTTTAGCAATCTATCTACCCTGTCTTAGTTAAAGTGTTGTGCAATAGTGGAGGACAGGTGTCGTAACTGACATTTTTGTATTGTGCTTGATTATCCACTGGTATTAGTTTGACATATGTACTGAGCATCAAAAATCAGTTTTGAAAGATGTGGTGGAAGAATTTGGGGTGAGCTGTTGTAAACTTCTCAAGGGATATGTTCTGTGTTGGACTGTGATGTTATGTGTTTCATAGACTACTGGTATGTCTGCGTCGTAACACAAGGCCATTGTGTTCCGGAACTATTGATTTATAGAAGAAATTGTTGTGTGAATACAATATGATTGTATTATCACCTCTCACTATATAAGGGACATGTAACCATTTCATCCTTGCTGTGAAATTAGAGGTGGCTCTCCTCTGCAGCTGCTTGTATTAAATATGTTTATTACATTGTTAAATATAGGATTATCACCACAGCAAGCAAAGTACTTTAAGGTCAGGGCCCTCTGCAAGTCTCACAAAATCATTTTAGACCCAAGCCACCCCTTGTACCCGGACTTTGAACTACTCCCCACTGGGCACAGGTATAGGGCACCCCTCAGCAAGAAAAACAGAACTAGACCATCATTTGTGCCAGGTGTGATATCCCTCCTAAATAGCTCGGGCTGATGTTCCTATCGAATCAGTAAGGCCAGCAGGCTAGTCATTTTTTACATGTTTTATTGGTATGTAACTGTTATGAAAGTTGTATTGTAAATTTTGTTTTGTATTTAAACGCCACTTTAAACGTGTACATGGCACTGCAACAAAATTTCCCCATGGGGACAATAAAGTCAGTAAGTAACCCTGCCTTAATCTTTGAATAGAATTTTCCACAACTGTGGTTCAGAGGTTCAAGAGTTTTACTCCTGAGTTGAGGCTTAAGAGTGGCATTGATCCTGTTATTATCATGTAATTTGTTTTGTTTATTGTCAATACATGTCTCAGGTTATCAAAGGATGCCTTCAGTCTTGGAACTACAGTTTTTGGCGATGGGCATGGTAAGTTAGCAAGGAGGGGCTGAGTGACACAAGCTCATCACATACCCCTTCCAGCACAAGACAGTGACCCAGATACTCCTCAGCATCGGGCTTCTGGTGCTCCTCTGTGGTGGGATTGAGAAGAGTGTGGGCACTGTTTGGTTCCTCCTCATGTTTCAGCTGCTCTCTATCAGCACAGGGGTGTTGTACACAATTCTGGGGCTGGTAGTGTTTTGTGCATCTGCCCAGAATCAAGTGGAGGGGTTAGTTCCTGTATCCCTGTCCCTTATGGGTATGGCCACAGTGTACTCACTTATGGTTAATAGCTTCCTTTTTGGGGTCAGCGTACCCATGTTAGCCCTGCCCTGGCTGTTTCTGCTCATAACATTTTTGGTCCCACACACTGTCTTACTCTGCAACGTCATCATCACAGGGCAGGATCTGTATCCTTACTCCAAATAACTGATGCACTCTGCAGTCGCCAGTTTCCTCCCAACACATTGGTGCGGCTGGCTTCTGTGTGAAGAAGCAGTGTGGCTTGGCAGGGTTGTGTTTCGGAGGACGCATGGCTCTCGACCTTTGCTTTTCCCAAGTCCGTAGAGGAGTTGCAGCGATGGGACAAACTAACTACCAATTGGATGTCACAAAAAATGTTTAAAAGCACCAAAACATTTTTATAATTAATTGGTCGTTGTGCACAGTAAAGAGAAGCCATAAATTACTACCAAGACTAAGTATAGCAAATCAATAATTATTATTTAGTTACAATTGCATGTGTACAAGTTATACTGTTTATTTACAAATAGCTATTTTGCATAAACAACTTCATCAAGTGGTAAAAGTAATGTAACAGGTCATGATGGAACACGTTATTCAATATCAGTAATGGCCTTTTTAAGTGGGAGAACTTGCACAATTGGTGGCTGACTAAATACTTTTTTTGCCCCACTGTATCTGATCTAAAAACAATAACACATAAACATTAGTTATGCATTCTGCAATGAGAAAAGCAGTGTTTAATTTGTTCTTTACTGTTTACAGCCAATCGTTGTGAACTGTGGGCAGGACCAAACATCTGGGGATGGAGCATCAATCCAGAGCCTCTCAGCCAGGTCATCTCTGCTATTCCCATAGACACAACAGATCAATCTGTTGATTCATATGGCCATTTTGTTTGGCTTGGTTGAATTGACAATCATCCATTCAAGACGCTGAAGAATCATATACTATGGAAGGTCCTTGAGAGTAAATGCCAGTGTATTCTATGGCTGCCATGAGTACATGCCTTTCTGTCTCCTCAGTCTGGAAGGGTGACTCGGCTGATAGAGAATATATGATGAGGTGAACTCGTCCTCCTATTCTTATGACTTTTCCATCTACTCCTTCACTGACTGAATCTGAGGTAAAAGAGTTGTACCCTACCATCCATGTCTTTGTTGAGTGACACCACTGTGAGGAGGATGGTCTCTGACAAGTTGACTGATACACAGTGTGATGATGAGGATCATGTAAGGAGGACACCACCGCTGAAAGTTAAGGATGAGGAGGATATAAAAGGTGACAAAGCTTGAAGTGAGTTATATGGTAGAAGACGACGATCTGTCTCTCCACTCCTATGGAGCGGCAGGGTAGCCTAGTGGTTAGAGTGTTGGACTAGTAACAGAAAGGTTGCAAGTTCAAATCCCCGAGCTGCCAAGGTACAAATCTGTTGTTCTGCCCCTGAACAGGCAGTTAACCCACTGTTCCTAGGCCTTCATTGAAAATTGTTCTTAACTGACTTGCCTAGTTAAATAAAGATAAAGATATGAGAGTCAGACTTCTGGGTTCGTGTTGCATGAGGGATTGGAAATGATACAGACAATTATGTTGATAGATCTCAAAATGTATCTGCAATATTAATGCAGATCTACCCCCCCCCTCCCCCACACACACATTTTTGAATAACTCTTGGCATCTTTTAAATTTGTGTGTGTGTGTCACATCTCAATGGTTTGACCCTATGTCTGTAGAGACTATTGTGTCAATTTGTAAGTCGCTCTGGATAAGAGCGTCTGCTAAATGACTTAAATGTAAATGTAAATGTGTCCAAGGCCAACCTCCTCCTCCCTGCCTCTGTGAGTTCACTGAATAATGTGTCACGCCAGATTGAGGTGGTCCCCACTGCCCTGCGGACAGCAGCTGGACAAGAAGACACAGTGGACCAACACCAACGTGGAGGATCAAAGAGAACCTGACCTTAATAGAACTCAACCTGGAAGAAGGTGTAAAGATGCACAATGATGGTCAGGACATCAATCAAGAGGCCGAAGAAGAATGAGGGATGCTGTGGAGGATTGGATTGCAAAGTGGATGGGGAGGAGGAAGGAGAGACTGAGGGACAAAGACATGGCTAGGGAGGTCAAGAGGATGGGTGAGCAGGTGAGGGCACTGATCCAAGTGATGAAGAGAAACTGCAGTGAAGGTGATCTTAAGGCAGTAGACCTGGACAGTTGGATGAATGACTTGGAGGTTGAAAGTGGCATTCAAGAAATGCACAGGAGAGATGGCTGAAATTATAGACAGCTGGGACAGAAATGCAGACCAGTATAGTCGAGAACAGGCGCCTCAAGTCTGAAAAAAATAACCATGTCCAGAGCTTTGTAAGTTACTCCTACTTATTGAGTGTAGTCATGTATCTGCAATGTGTTTAGTTATAAAGTATATCTCCAGGTTGTTTTTAACATAGCACTTTCTTGATATTTGACTTGTTTCTGGTCCTACAGAGCCCAGGGAAGGTTTCTGGTCCTACAGAGCCCAGGGAAGGTCTCTGGTCCTGTGTCTGGCAAGACTGGCCTCTCTCCTCTTGTGACCTGAGCACCCCGGAAGCTGGCTGAAGCTCTACGGGCACTGCCCTCTGCTGTGGCCCCTCCCTCCCCAGAGAATGTCCCGAGGCCTCTGACTCCTCTCAGCCCAGTCATTATCACTCCGTCCGCTACAGAGAACTTCCCATACCGCCACCGCCCTCGGCTGGCCCCCATAACCAACCTGAGTGTAACCGCCCCCACAGGTGAGTGGAAATACAAGAAGGGTATATTTCCCTTAAATCCTTCTCTAGTATAGTATAGCTCTAGGTATAGTAGCTCAAGAGAAGAGAACCCATAAGCCTACATTACTTCATCTCCTTGTCCAAAATATTCAGGAAGGGAAGGTCAATAAGAAAAAGAAGGGCAAGGACAAAAAAGTAGTGAAGCAAAAGAAGGCCGGTAAGATGCAACAGATGGAAAATGTTGTAGGAAGTAAGGAGGAGGACAAGAAAGAGGAAAAGAAGAGTCTGAGGAAGAGGTGAGGAAATAGAGGGAGACATGGAACATAACCAGGGAATACTAGACTAGAAAATTATAGAAATAGATTGAGGCAGCAGAGAAAGAGCAGCTATCTGAGGTGCCTTAATACTATTATTAACTGGTTAGCAATGTAATTAGAGCAGTAAAAATAATGTTTTGTCATACCCGTGGTATACAGTCTGTTGTAAACACACACACAGATTTTGAGTATTGGTTACTCCTACACCACACACAAATGTAATTTCAGAGACAGGAACTATGATTAGCAAATACTTATATTCTTCTCGTTCTTATATTTTGAGACATGCATCATTCTTAAAAAAAAAGATATAGGTCCCCATACTGCCTAGCCAGGTGGCTTATGATAATGAGTTGGATTTACATAGTGCTTAGAAGCACTTTCACATTCTTAGGCTTGGAAATATAGCCAGGAGAAGCAGGGTCAACACCTCTACTCATGTCATAAGTGCCATGACATCTTTAGTAACCACAGAGAGATAAGACCTCTTGTCTCATCCAAAGGACATCACCAACCTCAGGGCAGTGTCACTGGTATTGGGGTCTTAGGTCTCATTTGGACAAATGGAAGAGGAGATGCCCTTTACTGGTCTCCTTGCAATATCTGGTCTCCCACACAGAGATGGAAACCTACACCTGTTTAGACCCTGGAGGATATGGCTTCAGATGAAAGACAGCAGAGAGATGCAGAAGGTAAAAGCTTCAAACACATTGATATGCAAATTCAGGCCCATTGTACTCTGAAGTGGGGCATGCATCTGGTCTGAAGCATGTCAAAAGAGTAGAAATGAACTGGGACTGGAGGAATACATCACATGTAAACTAAATTAGCATGTATCTAATTTAGATACACTCATCTGTACTTTTTTTGTTTGAAATGTGACTTTCCAATAAAGCTTTTTAAATTCCAATTATTTGTGTCAGACAGATTTTTCTAAATTTCTAAATAAATAAATTCTTAAACTTTTTACAGCAAGGGAATATTATTGTACTGACATTACCTAAATGTTATCAGTGGGGGGGGGTTAATCTGCTGTTCTGGACTATATCCCACGGTAGGTGGTGGTAGAGCACCAATAAATAGTTGGATTTTTCACCAGAAACCCAAGAAGGCAGGCAGAGACTTTTGTTACCATGTAACGAGGAGATACTTGTGAAAAGTACTAGTTCCAAAATTGGCTGCTGTATACATAGCGTGCGTGTGTGTCTGTACTGTGGTGGTATCTACTGTACTGATGGCGCAAAAGCCATGACATGGAGACCTAGTGGAGTGGTAATGCGCATGCAAGCAGTTGCTCCCGATGCCACTTCGGTACTCTGCAGCATCCACCGAGAGGGTCTTGCTGCCAAAAGAATGCCTGACAGCTTGAAAGACATTTTGGACACTACTGGGCAAATGGTTTACTTTGTTAAAGCAAGGCCCCTGAACTCTCGTGTATTATCTGCACTATGCAATGATATGGGCAGCGACCATGTAACGTTTGTACAACAAACAGAAGTGCGCTGGTTATCAAGGGGCAAAGTATTGACACATTTTTTTAGAATTGAGAGACGAGCTTAAAGTTTTCTTTACTGACCATCATTTTCACTTGTCTGACCGCTTGCATGATGATGAGTTTCTCACACGACTGGCCTATCTAGGTGATGTTTTTTCTCTCGTGAATGATCTGAATCTGTCACTCTTCATCTGAAGAGGAGAGGCGAGAAGGATCGGAGGACCAAAATGCGGCGTGGTATGTGTTCATAGTGAATTTTAATAAAGAGAACACTGAACACTGCAACACTATACAAAAGAGTAACAAAAACAATAAACCAATGACGACCGTGAAGCTACAAATGAGACCTGTGCTGACACAAGCCACGAACATAGACAATCACCCACAAACAAACAGTGCAACCCAGGCTCCCTAAGTATGATTCTCAATCAGAGACAACTAATGACACCTGCCTCTGATTGAGAACCATACTAGGCCGAAACATAGAAATCCCAAATCATAGAAAATCAAACATAGACTGCCCACCCAACTCACGCCCAGACCATACTAAATAAATACAAAACAAAGGAAATAAAGGTCAGAACGTGACAGAATCTAAGATTACAGGGACACTCCGTAACAATTTTGAGGGTGCGGGACAAAATTGAGGCTATGATTAAGAAGTTGGAGCTCTTCTCTGTCTGCATTACAAGGACAACACACAGGTATTTCCATCATTGTATGATTTTTTTGCGTGCAAATGAACTCCAGCTTACGGACAATGTCAAATGTGATATAGCGAAGCACCTGAGTGAGTTGGGTGAGCAATTAAGCAGGTACTTTCCCGAAACGAATGACACAAACAACTGGATTCATTATCCCTTTCATGTCCTGCCTCCAGTCCACTTACTGATATCTGAACAAGAGAAATTGCAACAACCGGTTCTGTGAAAATTTTATTTAATCAGAAGCCATTGCCAGATTTCTGGATTGGGCTGCGCTCAGAGTATCCTGCCTTGGCAAATCGCCTGTTAAGACACTGATGCACTTTGCAACCACGTACCTATGTGAGAGTGGATTCTCATCCCTCACGAGCAAAAAAACTAAATACAGGCACAGACTGTGTGTGGAAACTGACTTAAGACTGAGACTCTCTCCAATACAACCCAACATTGCAGAGATATGTACATCCTTTCAAGCACACCCTTCTCATTAACCTGTGGTGAGTTATTCACAATTTTCGATGAACAAATAAAGTTTTATATGTAAGATAGCTAAATAAAGAGCAAAATTATTGATAATTAATATATTCTTATTTGTGCCCTGGTCCTATAAGAGCTCATTGTCACTTTCCACGAGCCGAGTTGTGACAAACTCACACTCGTTCTTATGTTTAATAAATGTATCGTATAGTGTGTGAGTGGCAGGCTTACAGTGATGGCAAAAAACAACATTTGAGAGTGCACTGACCCTGATGCTAGAGGGGGTACGTAGCTGGAGGTTGAATATTTGAAGGGGTACGGGACTATAAAAAGTTTGGGAACCACTGCCCTAGATTTTAATCTATTTAATTTGGGTGAGGGGTTATTATGGGAAAAAAATGATTCTCTATTTTGGAATAAACCGATAGATTTTTTAATAAAATAAAGAGTACAGCCAGACCTTTGTTGTTTCCCATCAGATTAGAAAAGTTGGAGAAAATATAAATGAAATGTTACACATTGTTTTTGTAGACCCACTCCAATTTGCATACCGCCCAAACAGATCCACAGGTGATGCAATCTCTATTGCACTCCACACTGCCCTTTCCCACCTGTACAACACGCTGATTCTCAACACTGGAGCCCCTCAGGGGTGTGTGCTCAGTCCCCTCCTGTACTCCCTGTTCACCCACGACTGCTTGGCCATGCACGACTCCAACACCACCCTAAAGATTGCCGACTATGCAACAGTGGTACGTCAAATCACCGACAACGACGAGACAGCCTTTTGGGAGGGTTCAGAGACCTGGACGGGTGGTGCCAGAATATCAACCTATCCCTCAACGTAACCAAGACGAAGGAGATGATTGTGGACTACAGGAAAAGGAGGATCAAGCACGCCCCCATTCTCATCAATGGGGCTGTAGTGGAGGTTCTACAGCTGCAACATCGAGAGCGTCCTGGTTGCATCACTGCCTGGTACGGCAACTGCTCGGCCTCCAACCGCAAGCCACTACAGAGGGTTGTGCGTACGGCCCAGTACATCACTGGGGTTAAGCTGCCTGCCATCCAGGACCTCTACACCAGGCGGTGTCAGAGGAAGACCCTAAAAATTGTTAGAGACCCCAGCCACTCCAGTCATAGACTGTTCTCTCTACTACCACATGGCAAGCGGTACCTGAGTGCCAAGTCTTGGACCAAAAGGCTTCTCAACAGTTTTTCCCCCAAACCATAAGACTCCCAAACAGCTAATCAAATGGCTACCCCGACTATTTGCATTGTGCACCCCCCCCCGCCGCTCTTTTATGCTACTGCTACTCTCCGTTTATCATATATGCATAGTCACTTTAACCATACCTTCATGTACATACTACCTCAATCAGCCCGACGAACCGGTGCCTGTATATAGCCTTGCTACTGTTATTTTTCACTGTCTTTTTACTGTTGTTTTTATTTCTTTACTAATCTACTGTTCACCTAATACCTTTTTTTAACTTAAAAATTGCATTGTTGGTTAGAGTCTGTAAGTGCGCATTTCACTGGGAATACACCTGTTGTATTCCATGTACGTGACAAATACACTTTGATATGATTTGTAAGTGAAAGTAGGCAAAAACAGAGGTGATTATGATATGAAATATTGCATCAGGACATCTATCATGCTGTGAAGATCCTTCTTGTATATGAACTAATTTCAAATGTAAGGTATTCTATTTTTGCTGTCTGTAAAGGTATTTACAAAATTCAACATGGCTGCCTATTCAGATGCTCTAGGAAGGTTGTGTAAATACAGAGAGAAGAGTTAAATTAGAGTAAAATATCCATACTTGTAGCACATTCATATTGTACTATGTATTGTTCAATTCGTACATTTAAATTGCAGTAACTATTCAGTCATTGTGCTTTGTTTTTCATCGGTTCATTAAAGAATAGGTCTTTGATTAAGTCGTGGTAAACTGTAAAAATGGTGTTCCTTTGAACTTTTTCTCTTGCATTACTGATATTGAATAACCTGTTCCATCATGACCTGTTACATGACTCTTACCACTTGATCCAGTTGTTTATGCAAAATAGCTATTTGTATATAAACAGTATAACTTGTACACATGCATTTGTAAAGAAATAATAATCATTGATTTGCTATACTTAGTCTTGGTTGTAATTTATGGCTTCTCTTTACTGTGCACAACGACCAATTTATTATTTATATATTTTTTGTACTTTTTTTTTTTTCATCCCCCAATTTTCATGATATTCAATTGGTAGTTGCAGTGTTGTCCCATCACTGCAACTCCCCTATGGACACGGGAGAAGCGAAGGTCAAGAGCCATGCATCCTCCGAAACAGGACCCTGCAAAGCTGCACTGCTTCTTGACACACTGCTCGCTTAACCCGGAAGCCGCACCAATGTGTTGGAGGAAACACCGTCCAGCTGGTGACCAAAGTCAGCGGGTCCATCTGTGCGCCGTCTCATGAGACTCCTGGTCACGGCCGGCTGTAACACAGCCTGAGATCGAACCCAGGTCTGTAGTGACACCTCAAGTACTGCGATGCAGTGCCTTAGACCGCTGCGCCACTTGGGAGGCCCAACTACCTTATTTTCTAAAGATGACATCATAATCTGCCCTTGTAGCCCACACTCTTGATAACATCAACCACTGCTCCCTGCTCCAGAATTTACAATAATGTTGAATGATGCATTGCCCAACAAACTGCATGTAATGGATCTAATTTACTGGCGAGTGGATGCTATTTCATTTCATTGCTGTAAGTAGTTAAGGAAAGATTGCCTGATTTATAAAGGTTGTATAGATCAAGAGATTTGTCTACCGTATGTGTAGAACAACACAAAGTACAATCCAAAAGGAGTGGTCTTTCATTCAACTGACAATCAAAAACTTCTTGCATTGATTTGACCCTGAACATTCAGAGTTTGATTGACTCTTCAAACCAAAATCATCAGTGAAGAAACCGTGTACCTTTTAAGCGCTACCTCCAACCCCATGTCCAAGTATATTACATTTCAACGTATAACAAATGTGAGAGAGCTGTCATTCAATGAGTTTTCTATGTTATCAATCTGTCAATGAAGACACCGGTGCCCCTGGGTGAACCATCACAGACTCGGGCATGTTTGCTGTGAAACTCTGGGGGACACTGACAGACTGGAGAGAATGTTGAGAATGTAGATGTTGAGCCACTGGAGCCCAGTGACTGCTGGTTTGAGAGGCAGATGTCTGCCAATGACTGTGTCCGTGACTGTGGCTGCAGCTGTGTTCATGTTCGTGACGTTACCCAAAGCTATGCTTGAGGGCATATCCATGTTTGTGAACATAATAACCTGAGAACTCAACAGGGCTCCCCTGTGTATAGTAGGAGTGGGCCCAGCCTTCAAATGTCTTTGGTGTGGTCTCGGTAGCCTGTAGGTTGGAGGAAACTGGAGCGTAGGCTTGGACTGGGTCGGAATGATTCTGGAACCAATGAGAATGTGGAGAGCTTATCTAACTAAAAAGTGATTCTCTATCTAATCATGGGGGACCACTAGGTGCCTATTGTACAGTATTCAATTACAGCTGAGGATCATCTATTGAAACTGCTCATTATACTGTAGTACATCATGTACTCTGGCTTGCACCCAGCAATCATGTTAATTTAATGACCTCTCGTCTTGGAGGATAAATGATGCCTCTTCCTTCTCTATTGATATAGGGTCATACAGGACATCAATGTTCAGGGGCACAACATTCATTGGGACAGGGAGACATACCCCCATGAGGGCCATGAGGAAACGGTTGGGTTGGCTGTTTGGACTATTTATCTGACCGGATGGGGAAAAAAAACACTTCTGAACCCAAAGTTGTCCCTCAGCAGCCTGAAAGGCATCTTCTTATCCAGGACTGATGCTCTAGCATCAGACATGTCTAGAAGTGGGTGCCAGCCCCTTCCGTATGTTTCACCAGAGCAAGATACGGATAATGTGTGACACAGTGATGGTAGATTTTCCTAACCAAACATCCTGTTATGTTCAGCATGAGGACTCAACACACATTTCAAGCATATTTGTCACGTTCTGACCTTAGTTCCTTTGTTTTTGTCTTCGTTTTAGCATGGTCAGGGAGTGAGTTGGGGTGGGTAGACTATGTTTGTTTTTCTATGTTGGTTTTTGAGTTTGGACTGGTATAGTTCTCAATCAGAGGCAGGTGTCGTTAGTTGTCTCTGATTGAGAATCATACTTAGGTAGCCTTTTTCCACCTGTGTTTCGTGGGTGTTTATTTTCTGTTTTGTGTGTCATCACTAGACAAGACTGTTTCGTTTGTTCGTTCTTCCTAGTTGTTATTTTGTTTAGTGTTCAATTTTGATTATATTAAATATCATGAACACTTACCACGCTGCACCTTGGTCCTCACCTTCTTCCACCGACGACGGCCGTTACAATATTATTTATTTTTATTTAACCTTTATTTAACTAGGCAAGTCAGTTAAGAACAAATTCTTATTTACAATGATGGCCTACCCTGGCCAAACCCAGACAGAGCTGGGCCAATTGTGCACTGCCCTATGGGATTCCCAATAACGGCCAGATGTGATACAGCCTGGATTCGAACCAGGGACTGTAGACTGAGATGCAGTGCCTTAGACCACAGCGCCGCACATAAAACATATTACCACTTAACTACACTATTAAGCCCACTTAAAGCTGTGACATACTGCAGTGTATCACAGTTATTTTCAACCACAATAAGGTTGGAGTAAGGATAGAGATCCCCTGCTATGATGGGGTTGCAGAGGAAGAGAGTGTGGGACCAAAAGTGTTACTATGACCAGAAACAGCCAGGCCAGAGCTAACATGGGTGACTGACCCCAAAAACGAAAGCCCTTAACCATAAGTGAGTACACTGTGGCCATACCCATAAGGGAGGGGGATATAGGAACTAACCCCTCCACTTGATTCTGGGCAGATGCACCAAACAGTACCAGCCCCACGATTGTGTACAACACCCCTGTGTTGATAGAGAGCAGCTGAAACATGAGGAGGAACCAAACAGTGCCCACACTCTTCTCAATCCCACCACAGAGGAGCACCAGAACCCCAATGCTGAGGAGTATCTGGGTCTCTGTCTGGTGGTGGAAGGAGTATGTAATGAGCTTGTGTACCGCAAAGGAAGAGGAGGGGATTAAACGGAAATTATCGGGTTGACAGACATCAGCGGCATTGATGTGTTGTGCTCTAGCTTGCTGCTGTAGCCTACTGGCACCATCTGTTACGTCATTAACGTTAGCTACACGTTGTAGCACGCTAGATAACGTTACAACAGACCCATTCAAAGTGGCTAGCTAGCCGCCGAGCATGATTCTTGAGTCACTCAACCCCTCCTTGCTAACGTACCATGCCCATTGGAAAAAACTGTAGTTCCAAGACTTTCGACATCCTCTGATAAACCGAAAAATGTAGTGACAGTAAACAAAACTGATGATACTATAACGACAGCAACAATGTCACTTGTTAGCCTGAACTCAGGAGTAAAACTCTTGAACCTCTGAACCACATCTTTCTAAACTATTCGGGTGATCATGTTGATGCTCAGTACAAACTTGTCAAACTACAAGAGGATAATCAAGCACATTACAAAATGTCAGTTACGACACTTTTCCTACAATATTGCACAATAGGAATGGTTTCTTCCTATTGATATCATGTTGGTCTATCTATGTAAAACGTCCAACCAACCATTACTCAGTCAGTAAGATATAATAAGCACATCACGTTCGTTATTGAGCTCCAACCAGTTAAAAGATGATACCACCAGTCCGGCTCCAAACAAGCGTTTTTCTTGTGACGTGTTAAGCGCAGTCATAAAGCTGTGACCCAACATGACGTAACCATGCATTAATTCACTACATAAACGGTGTTCAGATTTGATTTAATCTGTACAATAGTTTTCTTCACTCAGGTTGTTGCAGGTAGTCTTTGGCCTTTTGGTGCACCTCCTTCCCAACATATATATATATACATATATAGGGAATAGGGTGCCATTGGGGATGCCATCTTTGTGTGTGTGTGTCTGTGTGTCAGGATGTGTTTTGAGTCAATTAATTGATGGACATTTTTCCCCCAGAAAGAAAGATGGATCGTAATGATGAGAGAATCAAAAGAGCTTTAAGACGCCGTCCTTATGTGGTAAATATCAAATATTTGTTTGTTTTGTCCTGTTTTTGTTATATTATCACATTTTAAATTGCGTGTTGTGTTGACAGTTGAAACCAGTGAGGGTGAACACCCCTGATTCCGTGTTGTGGCCAACCGGCAAGGTGCACAGAAGGCCAAAGCCTGTAAGTCATATCTGACCTGAAACAAAAACACAAATACACAATTCAAGGCCAAAATGAGCAAAGCAGTGTTGAATTCATTCTTTACTTTTAACAGCCAATCATTGTGAGCTATGGGCAGGACCAGACATCTGGGGATGGATGGAGCATCAATCCGGAGCCTCTCAGCCAGGTCATCTCTGCTGTTCCCATAGAGACACAACAGTTAGATCAATCTGTTGATTCATATGGCCATTTTGGTTGGCTTGGTTGAATTGACAATTATCCATTCGAGATGCTTAAGAATCCTGTACTATGGAAGGTCTTTTGCCCCACCCCTAATGTTATGGGAGTTGCATTTATTGCATTTTCAGTTACCCATGTATTACTCACTACTTGTACAACCATGTTGGATTGCCTACATATTCTACATTTCCTTGAGGGTCAATGCCAGTGTATTCTATGGCTGCCATGAGTACATGCCTTTCTCTGTCTCCTCAGTCTGGAAGGGTGACTCGGCTGATAGAGAGAAAATATGATGACGTGATCTCATCCTCCAGTTCTGATGACTTTTCCATCTACTCCTTCACTGACTGTGAATCTGAGGTAAAAGAGTTGTACCCTACCGTCCATGTCTTTGTTGAGTGACATCACTGGGAGGAGGATGGTCTCTGACTAGTTGACTCTGATACACAGTGTGATGATGAGGATCATGAAAGGAGGACCCCAAAGCTGAAAGTTGAGAATGGAAAGGTGACAAAGCTTGATGTGAGGGATATGGATGAGGATGATCTGTCTCTCCACTCCTTCGATGAATCAGACTTCCTGGTAAGTTCTGCATATTAAATATTTTTTATATATATACATGGGGGATTGGAAATGATGCAGACAATTACTTATTGAGGGTAGTCATGTATCTGCAATGTGTATAGAGTAGTTATAAAGTATTTCTACAGATTGTGTTGAACATAGCACTTTCCTGATATGTTACTTTACTTTCTGGTCCTACAGAGCCCAGGGAAGGTCTCAGGTCCTGTATCTGTCAAGAATGGCCTCTCTCCTCTTGTGACCTCAGCACACCGGACCCTGGCTGAAGCCCTACGGGCCCTGCCCTCTGCTGTAGGCTCTCCCTACCCAGTAAATATCCCAAGGCCTCGGACTCCTCTCAACCCTGTCATTATCGCTCTGCCCCGAACAGAGAACTTCCCATACCGCCACAGCCCTCGCCTGGCTCCCATCACCAACCTGAGCGAGACCGGCAGGAAGCTGCTCCAGGAAATGGCTGGAGTGGCCCCACAGGTGAGAGGAAATACAAGAAGGGAATATTGGCCGTAAGTCCTTCTATAGTATAGCATAAGTCCTTCTCTAGTATAGTATAGCTCTAGGTATAGTAGCTCGAGAGAAGAGAACCCATAAACTTACATTACTTTATCTGCTTGTCCAAAATATTCAGGAAGGGAAGGTCAATAAGAAAAAGAAGGGCAAGGCCAAAAAGGAATTGAAGCAAGAGAAGGCTAGTAAGACGCAACAGATGGGAAATGTTGGAGAAAGTAAGGAGGAGGACAAGAAAGAGGAAAAGAAGAGTCTGAGGAAGAGGTAAGGAAATAGAGGAGGGAGAAGTGGAACATAACCAGGGAATACTAGACTAGAGAATTAGAGAAATAGAATGAGGTAGCAGAGAAAGAGCAGCTATCTGATGTGTCAGGGCAAACTTAAGCAACAAGGCACGAGGAGGTGTGATATATGGCCAATATATCACAGCTAAGGGCTGTGATATAAAATAAATATTTTGTCATACCCGTGGTATACGGTCTGTTATAAACTGGGTGGTTCGAGCCCTGAATGCTGATTGGCTGACAGCCGTGGTATATCAGACCGTATACCACAGGTATGACAAAGTATTTAATTTTACTGCTCTAATTACGTTGTTAACCAATTCATAATAGCAATAAGATACCTTGGGGGTTTGTGGTATACGGTCAATATACCACGGCTAAGGGCTGTATCCAGGCACTCCGTGTTGTGCATAAGAACAGTCCTTAGCTGTGGTATATTGGCCATATACCACACCCCCTCGTGCCTTATTGCTTAAATATACCACGGCTTTCAGCCAATCAGCATTCAGGGATCGAACCACCCAGTTTATAATACTATTTATTCTCCTGTGGTTTTTGATTGACAGGTTTCTTGAGTGGCTGCTGCCCAAACTGAGATGTTCAAAGAAATAATGGCCAACTATTACTTCTACCACACACACACACACACACACACACACACACACACACACACACACACACACACACACACACACACACACACAGCTTTTGAGTATTGGTTATTCCTACAACACACACAAACATAATTTCAGAGACGGGAACTATGATTAGCAAAATACATATATTGGTCTCATTCTTATATTTTGAGACATGCAGCATTATTTAAATAAAAATGATATTGATCCCCATACAGCCTATGATAATGAATTGGATTTACATGCTTAGGCTTGGAAATATAGCCAGGAGAAGCAGGGTCAACACCTCTACTCATGTCATAAGTGCCATGACATCTTTAGTAACCACAGAGAGATAAGACCTCTTGTCTCAACAGTCTCATCCAAAGGACATCACCAACCTCAGGGCAGTGTCACTGGTATTGGGGTCTTAGGTCTCCTTTGGCCAAAGTGAAGAGTTGAGGGCCCCTTACTGGTCTCCTTGCAATATCTGGTCTCCCACACAGAGATGGAAATCTACACCTGTTTAGACCTTGGAGGATATGGCTTCAGATGAAAGACAGCAGAGAGATGCAGAACGTAAAAGCTTCAAACACTGTGATATGCAAATGTAGGACCATTGTACACTGAAGTGAAGCATGCATCTGGTCTGAAGCATGTCAAAAGAGTAGAAATTAACTGGGACTGGAGGAATACATCACATTTAAACTAAATTAGCATGTATCTGATTTAGCTACACTCATCTATCTGTACTTGAATTGTGCTGTTTGAAACGTGCATTTCCAATAAAGCTTTTTAAATTGCAGTTATTTGTGTCAGACAGAATTTTGTCTTAATTAATTACATCCGATGTTCTTAAACTTTTACATCAAGGGAATATTATAATACTGATATTATCTTACCTGCTATCAGTGGGGGTATTTATTCTGTTGCTCTGAAATGTATCCCACGGTAGGTGGCGGTAGTGAACCAATAAATAGTTGTATTGCTCGCCAGAAACCCAACCAGGCTGGCAGACAGTTGTTACCATGCAACGAGCAGACGCTTAAGAAAAGTACTAGCTACAAAATTGGCAAAATTGCCTGCTGCTGTATACATAGCTCGCGTGTGAGTGTATGTTGCTAACCTAGCTAGTTAGCTAGCCATCAATAAAGTTCCCAATGTTACAACATGGCAGACGGCTGGAGCACCGACACCGGAGAGGCTGCCTATCGTTCCCGGGATGCTGTCAAAAACCTTAGAATTAAGTAAGTTGCAGTTGGCCGTTGTGTGGCTTTTAGTCCTTGCATTGCCATACAAGCAAGACACTGTCGTTAGCTAACGTTAGCTCTCAAAGCAGATGATGATAAACACCCAGTATATTGCTTGACCTGATCCCTGAGTTTGCCATGAAAAATGGCATTTAGCTAGCTAGAATCCCGTTTACTTTGTTTATATTTACAATGGTGTTTACAGGATCCGTATTCAGAGAGTCACCTCCACAGCAGCCCTCTCCCAACACCTTCAGCAGGAGGTTTTGACTCAACAGGAGAGGGGAGGCATTGAGCTGGACACCCTCAACTCACAGGCTCAATCAGGTGTTAACACTGTTTTGAAACAGGAAGATGATGTTAGGTGTTTTGAAACAGAAAGATGTCAGATGCTTCTTTGTTGAGTAGATGTCATTTTCGTGGTGACTAGATATGGACCACAACATCTTGGTTTTGTTTCAGCCAGAAATGATGAGTAGTTAGTGGTAGGCTGGCAGGAGAAGCTGTTCAGTCAGTGTCCTTATAACAAATAAGAATTTACTGTTTAGGATAGTTTGATGTTGCATAGTAAGGTGTGTGTGTGTGTGTGTGTGTGCACAATATGAAGTGGGTTTGTTCCAGAGTGAGTCAGTATGCCAGACTCCGCTGGAGAGACAATACCACACAGAGATCATGGCTCAGGAGCGGACCAGGGGCAGACGGAACTGCAGGATTTTCACCTACACCGATTCTGACTGCTACACCAATTGGGAAGGGGTGGTTTTCAACAGAATCTCGATTTCTGTAACGGTTCTGTAACCAAAGACTCTGGGAGACGGGAAGCAAGTATAGGGGGAGGATTTTAAAGGGGGAGCTGGAGCAGACGTGACAATTTCATTATTCAAAACAAAGCTTTTACCTATTTTCTGTCCAAAAGAAACGTTAGTGTTTTAAGGCTGTTTTTGATGTACTCACTACAGCATTCCCAGAGTATGGTGACGCAGGTCAAGTCCAATCCTACCTTACTGGCACATAGAATGGCCAATGTCAGACACAGACGACAGGACAGACGCCCAGTGTAGGTCCCTGTTACTCACCAAAGTGAATTATTATTAAAGTGAATATAATTGAAGCAGCATTGATGCGTCGTGCTGCTTTGAAGACAGTGTACCGGTATGTTCACATTACACCATACCCTTCTATGCAAAATGTGTTTATGGTATTCTGTTGGTCTGCAGTGACAGCACCATCCCCAAGTCCAGGCTGATTACCTGGGAGCCCTTGGAGGACTTTGTGAAGACCAGCCACATGGTCAACACACCTCTACAGACCATGCACATCATGGGGGACCTGGGACCAGCAGGCAAGTGAGTAGCACAAGGGGAAAAACCACTATGTAGCCTATACACTTATTACACTGCTTTGTATGTAATAACTTTTAAGTAGATTCCAATTCAGGCATTGAAAAGTGGCATTTTATTATTGTATTTCTCAGACTTGGCCAAAAGGAGAAGGAATGCTTGTCTGCACGATAAGAGCAGATGGAAATGGAGTGGTTACCATCAAACCAGACTTCAACAAAGGCAAGGAGCCCTACAGGCCAGTGACCCGCACCTGCTGAAGTCAAAATGTTTTACCCCAAGCTCAAGTAAGGGTCACTTACTTGGTAGCAGAATTCATACATTCCCAGCCATTTACTGTGTTATGATGCTGTGTGTTTGCACCCAAGGTTGAGACGGAGGGGGAGAAGAGGGAGGTGTGGCGTCAGACCAGAGGAGACAGAACAGCAACAGTGCATATATTTTTTCACCTTTATTTAACCAGGTAGGCAAGTAAGAGAACAAGTTCTCATTTACAATTGCGACCTGGCCAAGATAAAGCAAAACAGTTTGACACATACAACGACACAGAGTTACACATGGAGTAAAACAAACATACAGTCAATAATACAGTATAAACAAGTCTATATACGATGTGAGCAAATGAGGTGAGATAAGGGAGGTAAAGACAAAAAAAGGCAGTGGTGGCAAAGTAAATACGATATAGCAAGTAAAACACTGGAATGGTAGATTTTCAATGGAAGAAAGTAGAAATAAAAATAATGGGGTGCAAAGGAGCAAAATAAATAAATTCATTAAATACAGTAGGGAAAGAGGTAGTTGTTTGGGCTAAATTATAGGTGGGCTATGTACAGGTGCAGTAATCTGTGAGCTGCTCTGACAGTTGGTGCTTAAAGCTAGTGAGGGAGATAAGTGTTTACAGTTTCAGAGATTGTTGTAGTTCGTTCCAGTCATTGGCAGCAGAGAACTGGAAGGAGAGGCGGCCAAAGAAAGAATTGGTTTTGGGGGTGACTGGAGAGATATACCTGCTGGAGCGTGTGCTACAGGTGGGAGATGCTATGGTGACCAGCGAGCTGAGATAAGGGGGACTTTACCTAGCAGGGTCTTGTAGATGACATGGAGCCAGTGGGTTTAGCGATGAAGCGAGGGCCAGCCAACGAGAGCGTACAGGTCGCAATGGTGGTTAGTATATGGGGCTTTGGTGACAAAACGGATTGCACTGTGATAGACTGCATCCAATTTGTTGAGTAGGGTATTGGAGGCTATTTTGTAAATGACATCGCCAAAGTTGAGGATTGGTAGGATGGTCAGTTTTACAAGGGTATGTTTGGCAGCATGAGTGAAGGATGCTTTGTTGCGAAATAGGAAGCCAATTCTAGATTTAACTTTGGATTGGAGATGTTTGATATGGGTCTGGAAGGAGAGTTTACAGTCTAACCAGACACCTAAGTATTTGTAGTTGTCCACGTATTCTAAGTCAGAGCCGTCCAGAGTAGTGATGTTGGACAGGCGGGCAGGTGCAGGTAGCGCTCGGTTGAAGAGCATGCATTTAGTTTTACTTGTATTTAAGAGCAATTGGAGGCCACGGAAGGAGAGTTGTATGGTATTGAAGCTTGCCTGGAGGGTTGTTAACACAGTGTCCAAAGAAGGGCCAGAAGTATACAGAATGGTGTCGTCTGCGTAGAGGTGGATCAGAGACTCACCAGCAGCAAGAGCGACCTCATTGATGTATACAGAGAAGAGAGTCGGTCCAATAATTGAACCCTGTGGCACCCCCATAGAGACTGCCAGAGGTCCGGACAGCAGGCCCTCCGATTTGACACACTGAACTCTATCAGAGAAGTAGTTGGTGAACCAGGCGAGGCAATCATTTGAGAAACCAAGGCTGTCGAGTCTGCCGATGAGGATGTGGTGATTGACAGAGTCAAAAGCCTTGGCCAGATCAATGAATACGGCTGCACAGTAATGTTTCTTATCGATGGCAGTTAAGATATCGTTTAGGACCTTGAGCGTGGCTGAGGTGCACCCATGACCAGCTCTGAAACCAGATTGCATAGCAGAGAAGGTATGGTGAGATTCGAAATGGTCGGTAATCTGTTTGTTGACTTGGCTTTCGAAGACCTTAGAAAGGCATGGTAGGATAGATATAGGTCTGTAGCAGTTTGGGTCAAGAGTGTCCCCCCTTTGAAGAGGGGATGACCGCAGCTGCTTTCCAAACTTTGGGAATCTCAGACGACACGAAAGAGAGGTTGAACAGGCTAGTAATATGGGTGGCAACAATTTCGGCAGATAATTTTAGAAAGAAAGGGTCCAGATTGTCAGCCCGGCTGATTTGTAGGGGTCCAGATTTTGCAGCTCTTTCAGAACATCCGCTGAACGGATTTGGGAGAAGGAGAAATGGGGAAGGCTTGGGCGAGTTGCTGTGGGGGTGCAGTGCAGTTGACCGGGGTAGGAGTAGCCAGGTGGAAAGCATGGCCAGCCGTAGAAAAATGCTTAATGAAATTCTCAATTATGGTGGATTTATCAGTGGTGACAGTGTTTCCTATCTTCAGTGCAGTGGGCAGCTGGGAGGAGGTGTTCTTATTCTCCATGGACTTTACAGTGTCCCAGAACTTTTTTGAGTTAGTGTTGCAGGAAGCAAATTTCTGCTTGAAAAAGCTAGCCGTGGCTTTTCTAACTGCCTGTGTATAATGGTTTCTAGCTTCCCTGAACAGCTGCATATCACGGGGGCTGTTCGATGCTAATGCAGAACGCCATAGGATGTTTTTGTGTTGGTTAAGGGCAGTCAGGTCTGGGGAGAACCAAGGGCTATATCTGTTCCTGGTTCTAAATTTCTTGAATGGGGCATGTTTATTTAAGATGGTTAGGAAGGCATTTAAAAAAAAATATCCAGGCATCCTCTACTTTTATTTTTTTTATTTTTTTATTTCACCTTTATTTAACCAGGTAGGCTAGTTGAGAACAAGTTCTCATTTGCAACTGCGACCTGGCCAAGATAAAGCATAGCAGTGTGAACAGACAACACAGAGTTACACATGGAGTAAACAATTAGCAAGTCAATAACACAGTAGAAAAAAATGGGCAGTCTATATACAATGTGTGCAAAAGGCATGAGGAGGTAGGCGAATAATACAATTTTGCAGATTAACACTGGAGTGATAAATGATCAGATGGGCATGTACAGGTAGAGATATTGGTGTGCAAAAGAGCAGAAAAGTAAATAAATAAAAACAGTATAAAAACAGTATGGGAATGAGGTAGGTGAAAAAGGGTGAGCTATTTACCTATAGACTATGTACAGCTGCAGCGATCGGTTAGCTGCTCGGATAGCTGATGTTTGAAGTTGGTGAGGGAGATAAAAGTCTCCAACTTCAGCGATTTTTGCAATTCGTTCCAGTCACAGGCAGCAGAGTACTGGAACGAAAGGCGGCCAAATGAGGTGTTGGCTTTAGGGATGATCAGTGAGATACACCTGCTGGAGCGCGTGCTACGGATGGGTGTTGCCATCGTGACCAGTGCACTGAGATAAGGCGGAGCTTTACCTAGCATGGACTTGTAAATGACCTGGAGCCAGTGGGTCTGGCGACGAATATGTAGTGAGGGCCAGCCGACTAGAGCATACAAGTCGCAGTGGTGGGTGGTATAAGGTGCTTTAGTGACAAAACGGATGGCACTGTGATAGACTGCATCCAGTTTGCTGAGTAGAGTGTTGGAAGCCATTTTGTAGATGACATCGCCGAAGTCGAGGATCGGTAGGATAGTCAGTTTTACTAGGGTAAGCTTGGCAGCGTGAGTGAAGGAGGCTTTGTTGCGGAATAGAAAGCCGACTCTGGATTTGATTTTTGATTGGAGATGTTTGATGTGAGTCTGGAAGGAGAGTTTGCAGTCTAGCCAGACACCTAGGTACTTATAGATGTCCACATATTCAAGGTTGGAACCATCCAGGGTGGTGATGCTAGTCGGGCATGCGGGTGCAGGCAGCGATCGGTTGAAAAGCATGCATTTGGTTTTACTCGCGTTTAAGAGCAGTTGGAGGCCACGGAAGGAGTGCTGTATGGCATTGAAGCTCGTTTGGAGGTTTGATAGCACAGTGTCCAGTGACGGGCCGAAAGTATATAGAATGGTGTCGTCTGCGTAGAGGTGGATCAGGGAATCGCCCGCAGCAAGAGCAACATCATTGATATATACAGAGAAAAGAGTCGGCCCGAGAATTGAACCCTGTGGCACCCCCATAGAGACTGCCAGAGGACCGGACAGCATGCCCTCTGATTTGACACACTGAACTCTGTCTGCAAAGTAATTGGTGAACCAGGCAAGGCAGTCATCCGAAAAACCGAGGCTGTTGAGTCTGCCGATAAGAATTTGGTGATTGACAGAGTCGAAAGCCTTGGCGAGGTCGATGAAGACGGCTGCACAGTACTGTCTTTTATCGATGGCGGTTATGATATCATTTAGTACCTTGAGTGTGGCTGAGGTGCACCCGTGACCGGCTCGGAAACCAGATTGCACAGCGGAGAAGGTACGGTGGGATTCGAGATGGTCAGTGACCTGTTTGTTGACTTGGCTTTCGAAGACCTTAGATAGGCAGGGCAGGATGGATATAGGTCTATAGCAGTTTGGGTCCAGGGTGTCTCCTCCTTTGAAGAGGGGATGACTGCGGCAGCTTTCAATCCTTGGGGATCTCAGACGATATGAAAGAGAGGTTGAACAGGCTGGTAATAGGGGTTGCGACAATGGCGGCAGATAGTTTCAGAAATAGCGGGTCCAGATTGTCAAGCCCAGCTGATTTGTACGGGTCCAGGTTTTGCAGCTCTTTCAGAACATCTGCTATCTGGATTTGGGTAAAGGAGAACCTGGAGAGGCTTGGGTGAGGAACTACGGGGGGGCGGAGCTGTTGGCCGAGGTTGGAGTAGCCAGGCGGAAGGCATGGCCAGCCGTTGAGAAGTGCTTATTGAAGTTTTCGATAATCATGGATTTATCGGTGGAGACCGTGTTTCCTAGCCTCAGTGCAGTGGGCAGCTGGGAGGAGGTGCTCTTGTTCTCCATGGACTTCACAGTGTCCCAGAACTTTTTGGAGTTGGAGCTACAGGATGCAAACTTTTGCCTGAAGAAGCTGGCCTTAGCTTTCCTGACTGACTGCGTGTATTGGTTCCTGACTTCCTTGAACAGTTGCATATCACGGGGCTATTCGATGCTATTGCAGTCCGCCACAGGATGTTTTTGTGCTGGTCGAGGGCAGTCAGGTCTGGAGTGAACCAAGGGCTGTATCTGTTCTTGGTTCTGCATTTTTGAACGGAGCATGCTTATCCAAAATGGTGAGGAAGTTACTTTTAAAGAATGACCAGGCATCCTCAACTGACGGGATGAGGTCAATGTCCTTCCAGGATACACGGGCCAGGTCGATTAGAAAGGCCTGCTCACAGAAGTGTTTTAGGGAGCGTTTGACAGTGATGAGGGGTGGTCGTTTGACTGCGGCTCCGTGGCGGATACAGGCGATGAGGCAGTGATCGCTGAGATCCTGGTTGAAGACAGCGGAGGTATATTTGGAGGGCCAGTTGGTCAGGATGACGTCTATGAGGGTGCCCTTGTTTACAGAGTTAGGGTTGTACCTGGTGGGTTCCTTGATGATTTGCGTGAGATTGAGGGCATCTAGCTTAGATTGTAGGACTGCCGGGGTGTTAAGCATATCCCAGTTTAGGTCACCTAACAGAACAAACTCTGAAGCTAGATGGGGGGCGATCAATTCACAAATGGTGTCCAGGGCACAGCTGGGAGCTGACGGGGGTCGGTAGCAGGCGGCAACAGTGAGAGACTTGTTTCTGGAGAGAGTAATTTTCAAAATTAGTAGTTCAAACTGTTTGGGTATGGACCGGGAAAGTATGACATTACTTTGCAGGCTATCTCTGCAGTAGACTGCGACTCCGCCCCCTTTGGCAGTTCTATCTTGACGGAAGATGTTATAGTTGGGTATGGAAATCTCTGAATTTTTGGTGGCCTTCCTGAGCCAGGATTCAGACACGGCAAGGACATCAGGGTTAGCAGAGTGTGCTAAAGCAGTGAGTAAAACAAACTTAGGGAGGAGGCTTCTGATGTTGACATGCATAAAACCAAGACTTTTCGATCACAGAAGTCAACAAATGAGGGTACCTGGGGACATGCAGGGCCTGGGTTTACCTCCACATCACCCGCGGAACAGAGAAGGAGTAGTATGAGGGTGCGGCTAAAGGCTATCGAAACTGGTCGCCTAGAGCGTTGGGGGCAGAGGATAAGAGGAGCAGGTTTCTGGGCATGGTAGAATATATTCAGGGCATAATGCGCAGACAGGGGTATGGTGGGGTGCGGGTACAGCGGAGGTAAGCCCAGGCACTGGGTGATGATGAGAGAGGTTGTATCTCTGGACATGCTGGTTGTAATGGGTGAGGTCACCGCATGTGTGGGGGTGGGACAAAGGAGGTAACAGGGGTATGCAGAGTGGATCTAGGGGCTCCATTGTGAACTAAAACAATGATAACTAACCTGAACAACAGTATACAAGGCATATTGACATTTGGGAGAGACATACAGCGAGGCATACAGTAATCACAGGTGTTGAATTGGGAAAGCTAGCTAAAAACAGTAGGCGAGGCTAATCAGCTAGCACAACAAACAGCAGGTAAAATGGCGTTGACTAGGCAACTGGGCCGACAGATAAAACAAACAAGCAGAATGGAGTACCGTGATTAATGGACAGTCCAGCGTGTGTCAGCTATGTAGCCAAGAGATCAGTGTCCAGGGGGCAGCGGTGGATGGGCAGGGAAGCTGGGCTGGCGAGTGTTATCCAGGTTTAAAAAAAAAAAAAAAAAAAAAAAAAACTAACAATGACTAAATAGCTTGTAGCTGGTTAGCTGGTTAGCGTCTGGAGGTTCTTGAGTGTGTCATAAAAATAAAATAAAAATGAAAGGTGATAGCGATTCCGTATCACAGTGGGTGAGGCAGGTTTCCGGAAGGTATAAACAAAATAAAAATCAAAGAGAGATAGAAAGTAAATGGGTTCAGAGTGTTTGGAATGCAGTGAGCCAGATGGTTAGCAGGCCTGTGCTAACAAGCTAACAGTTCGTAGGCCCGGGCTAGACAAGCTAGCCGTTAGCAGGCCGAATTAGCAAGCAGGGAGATAGCGAGGGCTAGAGAGCTAACCTTTGGGGGACGTCGCGATGGGGTGAGTCTGTTTATTCCTCTTCTTGCGGTGACATCGACAGACCGGTCGTGGGCCCGGGTAATTGTAGCCCAGGAGTATGCTACTGACGGGATGAGATCAATATCCTTCCAGGATACCCCGGCCAGGTCGATTAGAAAGGCCTTCTCGCTGAAGTGTTTCAGGGAGCGTTTGACAGTGATCAGTGGAGGTCGTTTGACCGCTGACCCATTACGGATGCAGGCAATGAGGCAGTGATCGCTGAGATCTTGGTTGAAGACAGCAGAGGTGTATTTAGAGGGCAAGTTGGTTAGGATGATATCTATGAGGGTGCCCGTGTTTAAGGCTTTGGGGAGGTACCTGGTAGGTTCATTGATAATTTGTGTGAGATTGAGGGCATCAAGTTTAGATTGTAGGATGGCTGGGGTGTTAAGCATGTTCCAGTTTAGGTCGCCTAGCAGCACTAGCTCTGAAGATAGATGGGGGGAAATCAGTTCACATATGGTGTCCAGAGCACAGCAGGCGGCAACGGTGAGAGACTTGTTTTTAGAGAGGTGGATTTTTAAAAGTAGAAGTTCAAATTGTTTGGGTACAGACCTGGATAGTAGGACAGAACTCTGCAGGCTATCTTTGCAGTAGATTGCAACACTGCCCCCTTTGGCAGTTCTATCTTGTCTGAAAATTTTGTAGTTTGGAATTAAAATTTCAGAATTTTTGGTGGTCTTCCTAAGCCAGGATTCAGACACAGCTAGAACATCCGGGTTGGCAGAGTGTGCTAAAGCAGTGAATAGAACAAACTTAGGGAGGAGGCTTCTAATGTTAACATGCATGAAACCAAGGCTATTACGGTTACAGAATTATTATTTTTTTAAATTTTACCTTGATTTAACCAGGCAAGTCAGTTAAGAACATATTCTTATTTTCAATGACGGCCTGGGTTAACTGCCTGTTCAGGGGCAGAACGACAGCTCGGGGGTTTGAACTCGCAACCTTCCGGTTACTAGTCCAACGCTCTAACCACTAGGCTACGCTGCCGCCCCAGAAGTCATCAAAAGAGAGCGCCTGGGGAATAGGAGTGGAGCTAGGCACTGCAGGGCCTGGATTCACCTCTACATCGCCAGAGGAACAGAGGAGGAGTAGAATAAGGGTGCGGCTAAAAGCAATAAGAATTGGTCGTCTAGAACGTCTGGAACAGAGAGTAAAAGGAGGTTTCTGGGGGCGATAAAATAGCATCAAGGGATAATGTACAGACAAAGGTATGGTAGGATGTGAATACAGTGGAGGTAAACCTAGGTATTGAGTGATGAAGAGAGAGATATTGTCTATAGAAACATCATTGAAACCAGGAGATGTCATTGCATGTGTGGGTGGTGGAACTAATAGGTTGGATAAGGTATAGTGAGCAGGACTAGAGGATCTACAGCGAAATAAGCCAATAAACACTAACCAGAACAGCAATGGACAAGGCATATTGACATTAAGGAGAGGCATGCTTAGTCGTGTGAGTAGAGAGGTTGGTTGGGGGGTCACGGCGATTTAGACAGCTAGCCAGGCCATCGGTAGCAAGCTAGCGAAGGATGGAGGTCTGTTATTAGCCACCTCTTCCGCGTTCCGTCAGTAGATTAGTGGGGTTCCGTGTGGTAGAGGGATTAATCCAAATCACACACAAAAAAACAAACAATAGATATAGTTATAGAGGCCCAAGAAGAAGAAGAAGAAAAATAATAATAATAATAAAAAAATAAATTGTCCGATTGTCTATTCAGATAGCAGCCGATAAGACAGCTAACGGTTAGCGGGCCGCAGATGGGCGTGAGTGACTGAGTGTGTAGTGTTATTCACTGTTGGTGCACTGTAACAATACTTGTATTATAGTTCATGCAAACTCAAAACTTGGAAGATGTTTTTGTAACCCAAAGTGGCCTAATGTCAGATTTGTCCTTATGCATGTACATACAGTACACTGATGAAATATTATTATAGTCTTTCAGGCAGGTTAGAGTCTTTTCTATAACGATGACCTCTCCTCTCTTTTCCTCCTTTCAGCGTTATGTACGTCATAAAGACTACCTCAACAGCTTATAAAGACTACCTCAACAGCTTGGTTGGCCAGGACTGAAATGGTATGCATGTAGTTTCTATAGATGACATCATAATCTGCCCTTGTAGCCCACACTCTTCATAACCTCAACCACTGCTCCCTGCTCCAGAATTTCCAATAATGTTGAATGATGCATTGCCCAACAAACTGCATGTAATGGATCTAATTTACTGGTGAGTGGATGCTATTTAATTTCATTGCTGTAAGTAGTTAAGGAAAGAAAAATACAATATAAATAAATTGCCTGATTTATAAAGGTTGTATAGATCAAGAGATTTGTCTACCGTATGTGTAGAACAACACAAAGTACAATCCAAAAGGAGTGGTCTTACATTCAACTGACAATCTAAACCTTCTTGCAGTGATTTGACCCTGAACTTTCAGTTTGATTGACTCTTCAAACCAAAAGCATCATTGAAGAAACCGTGTACCTTTTAAGTACTACCTCAAACCCCATGTCCAAGTATATTACATTTCAACGTATAACAAATGAGAGGTCTCTGTCATTCAATGAGTTTTCTATGTTATCAATTTGTCAATGAAGACAACGGTGCCTGTCAATGAAGACAACGGCATGTTTGCTGTGAAACTCTGGGGGGGCACTGACTGACCGACTGGAGAGAATGTTGAGAATGTAGATGTTGAGCCACTGGAGCCCAGTGACTGCTGGTTTGAGAGGCAGATGTCTGCCAATGACTGTGTCCGTGACTGTGGCTGCAGCTGTGTTCATGTTCGTGACGTTACCCAAGGCTATGCTTGAGGGCATATCCATGGTTGTGAACATAATAACCTAAGAACTCAACAGGGCTCCCTGTGTATAGTAGGAGTGGGCCCAGCCTTCAAATGTCTTTGGTGTGGTCTCGGTAGCCTGTAGGTTGGAGGAAACTGGAGCGTAGGCTTGGACTGGGTATGATTCTGCAACCAATGAGAATGTGGAGAGATTACACAGAGCTTATCTAACTAAACAGTGATTCTCTAACTAATCATGGGGGACCACTAGGTGCCTATTGTACAGTATTCAATTACAGCTGAGGATCATCTATTGAAACTGCTCATTATACATGTTAATTTAATGACCTCTCGTCTTGTAGGATAAATGATGCGTCTAGTGCTTTCTCAGTACTCAGGGTGGGTGGACCGTCTTCCTTCTCTATTTATGTAGGGTCATACAGGACATCAATGTTCAGGGGCACAACTTTCACTGGGGACAAGGAGAGGAGACCCCCATTCTGAAATTGCGTTTTTGTCCCCCCCAGATGTATCATTGAAAGGTGATACAAAACGAGGCAAAAGTGTGCTTTAGGGCCATGAGGACGCGGTTGGGTTGGCTGTTTGGACTATTTATCTGACCGGATGGGGAGAAAAAACACTTCTAAAACCAGAGTTGCCCCTGAGCATCAGACATGTCTAGAAGTGGGTGCCAGCCCCTTCTGGTAGATTTTCCTAACAAAACATCCCGATTATGTTCAGCATGAGGACTCAACACACATTTCAAGCATATTATTTATTTTAATTGAACCTTTATTTAACTAGGCAAGTCAGTTAAGAACAAATTCTTATTTACAATGATGGCCTACCCTGGCCAAACCCGGACAGAGCTGGGCCAATTGTGCACCGCCCTATGGGATTCCCAATAACGGCCAGATGTGATACAGCCTAGATTCGAACCAGGGATTGAAGACTGAGATGCAGTGCCTTAGACCACAGCGCCGCACATAAACATATTACCACTTAACTACACTATTAAACCCACTTAAAGCTGTGACATACTGCAGTGTATCACAGTTATTTTCAACCACAATAAGGTTGGAGTAAGGATAGAGATCCCCCCTGCTATGATGGGGTTGCAGAGGAAGAGAGTGTGGGACCAAAAGTGTTACTATGACTAGAAACAGCCAGGCCAGAGCTAACATGGGTGATTATGAGAAAGCCCTTAACCATAAGTGAGTACACTGTGGCCATACCCATAAGGGAGGGGGATACAGGAACTAACCCCTCCACTTGATTCTGGGCAGATGCACCAAACAGTACCAGCCCCACGGTTGTGTACAACACCCCTCCCTGTGTTGATAGAGAGCAGCTGAAACATGAGGAGGAACCAAACAGTGCCCACAGTCTTCTCAATCCCACCACAGAGGATCACCAGAACCCCAATGCTGAGGAGTATCTGGGTCTCTGTCTGGTGGTGGAAGGAGTATGTGATGAGCTTGTGTACCGCAAAGGAAGAGGAGGTGATTAAACGGATATTATCGGGTTGACAGACATCAGCGGCATTGATGTGTTGTGCTCTAGCTTGCTGCTGTAGCCTAATGGCACAATCTGTTACGTCATTAGCGTTAGCTACACGTTGTAGCACGCTAGATAACGTTACAACAGACCCATTCAAAGTGGCTAGCTAGCTACTGAGCATGATTCTTGAGTCACTCAACCCCTCCTTGCTAAGGTACCATGCCCATTGGCAAAAACTGTAGTTCCAAGACTTTAGACATCTTCTGATAAACCGAAATATGTAGTGACTGTAAACAAAACTGATGATACTGTAACGACCCTGGGTTTATAAGCGCGGAAATTGACTCGGCCGCACGAGCATGCTTTTGCCGCACAGGCGATAGCGCGCCGGACCTCGGGCTAGAAGGTCCGAGGCTTCGAGACCTGCTCCCTGTCTGTTTCATTACAATACTATAATGACAGCAACAATGCCACTTGTTAGCCTGAACTCAGGAGTAAAACTCTTGAACCTCTGAACCACATCTTTCTAAACTATTCGGGTGATCATGTTGATGCTCAGTGCATACTTGTCAAACTACTAGAGGATAATCAAGCACAATACAAAATGTCAGTAACGACACTTTTCCTCCAATATTGCACAACACTTTAGCCAAGACTTGAGAAGTTAGCTTGCTAAACCAAAACAAATGTACTGAACTTCCGCATTTGGATCAATCACTTTCACAACCACAAAGATACTGTTGCGCAGACCATGAAGTGCGTTAAAGGCAAGTGCTGCATTTAAAGACACTTCCTTCCACCTGCTGGCTTGTGCCTGAAATGTGATGACCAAGGAGTCCTCAACAGCTCATGTGAGTAAGATAGAAAGTTAGATATATTTGATTGGACAATTTAATAAAATAATAAAATCCGTTTAATTAAATAAAACGTGTCAGGCCAGGGACAACACAATAAAGTAAACGGCTTCCATTGTGGTCCCTTAATGTTACTCAAAGTAAAACAATAATACAAAAAACATTTGGCAAGGAATGGTTTCTTCCTATTGATATCATGTTGGCCTATCTATGTAAAACGTCCAACCAACCATCGATACAACCATTACTCAGTCAGTAAGATATAATAAGCACATCACGTTCGTTATTGAGCTACAACCAGTCCGGTTCCAAACAAGCGTTTTTATTGTGACGTGTTAAGCACAGTCATAAAGCTGTGACCCAAAATGACGTAACCATGCATTAATTCACTACATAAACGGTGTTCAGATTTGATGTAATCTGTTCAATAGTTTTCTTCACTCAGGTTGTTGCAGGTAATCTTTGGCCTTTTGGTGCACCTCCTTCCCAACATATATATATATACATATATAGGGAATAGGGTGCCATTTGGGATGCCATCTTTGTGTGTGTGTCTGTTTGTGAGTCAGGATGTGTTTTGTGTCAATTAATTGATGGAAATGTTTCCCTCAGAAAGAAAGATGGATCGTAATGATGAGAGAATCAAAAGAGCTTTAAGACGCCGTCCTTATGTGGTAAATATCAAATATTTGTTTGTTTTGTCCTGTTTTTGTTATATTATCACATTTTAAATTGCGTGTTGTGTTGACAGTTGAAAACAGTGAGGGTGAACACCCCTGATTCCGTGTTGTGGCCAACCGGCAAGGTGCACAGAAGGCCAAAGCCTGTAAGTCATATCTGACCTGAAACAAAAACACATACACATTAGTTATGCATTCTGCATGTACAAACTGCAGTTCTCAGAATTAAAGCAAATGCAGATATCCCGATCTAACTTAATTGAATGCTGTCTTGACAGTCTAATTCAGTGCAGACCCCTCAGATCCACAAAAGGCCTGTAAGTCAAATTCAACCACATAACAGTCCTTATGTTATTTATTGATACACAATTCAAGGCCAAAATGAGCAAAGCAGTGTTGAATTCATTCTTTACTGTTAACAGCCAATCATTGTGAGCTATGGGCAGGACCAGACATCTGGGGATGGATGGAGCATCAATCCAGAGCCTCTCAGCCAGGTCATCTCTGCTGTTCCCATAGAGACACAACAGTTAGATCAATCTGTTGATTCATATGGCCATTTTGGTTGGCTTGGTTGAATTGACAATTATCCATTCGAGATGCTTAAGAATCCTGTACTATGGAAGGTCTTTTGCCCCACCCCTAATGTTATGGGAGTTGCATTTATTGCATTTTCAGTTACCCATGTATTGCCTACATATTCTACATTTCCTTGAGGGTCAATGCCAGTGTATTCTATGGCTGCCATCAGTACATGCCTTTCTCTGTCTCCTCAGTCTGGAAGGGTGACTCGGCTGATAGAGAGAAAATATGATGACCTGATCTCATCCTCCAGTTCTGATGACTTTTCCATCTACTCCTTCACTGACTGTGAATCTGAGGTAAAAGAGTTGTACCCTACCGTCCATCTCTTTGTTGAGTGACATCACTGGGAGGAGGATGGTCTCTGACTAGTTGACTCTGATACATAGTGTGATGATGAGGATCATGAAAGGAGGACCCCAAAGCTGAAAGTTGAGAATGGAAAGGTGACAAAGCTTGATGTGAGGGATATGGATGAGGATGATCTGTCTCTCCACTCCTTCGATGAGTCAGACTTCCTGGTAAGTTCTGCATATTAAATATTTTTTATATATATACATGGGGGATTGGAAATGGTGCAGACAATTACTTATTGAGGGTAGGCATGTATCTGCAATGTGTATAGAGTAGTTATAAAGTATTTCTACTGATTGTGTTGAACATAGCACTTTCCTGATATGTTACTTTACTTTCTGGTCCTACAGAGCCCAGGGAAGGTCTCAGGTCCTGTATCTGTCAAGAATGGCCTCTCTCCTCTTGTGAGCTCAGCACACCGGACCCTGGCTGAAGCCCTACGGGCCCTGCCCTCTGCTGTAGGCTCTCCCTACCCAGTAAATGTTCCAAGGCCTCGGACTCCTCTCAACCCTGTCATTATCGCTCCGCCCCGAACAGAGAACTTCCCATACCGCCACAGCCCTCGCCTGGCTCCCATCACCAACCTGAGCGAGACCGGCAGGAAGCTGCTCCAGGAAATGGCTGGAGTGGCCCCACAGGTGAGAGGAAATACAAGAAGGGAATATTGGCCGTAAGTCCTTCTATAGTATAGCATAAGTCCTTCTCTGGTATAGTATAGCTCTAGGTATAGTAGCTCAAGAGAAGAGAACCCATAAACTTACATTACTTTATCTGCTTGTCCAAAATATTCAGGAAGGGAAGGTCAATAAGAAAAAGAAGGGCAAGGCCAAAAAGGAATTGAAGCAAGAGAAGGCTAGTAAGACGCAACAGATGGGAAATGTTGGAGAAAGTAAGGAGGAGGACAAGAAAGAGGAAAAGAAGAGTCTGAGGAAGAGGTGAGGAAATAGAGGAGGGAGAAGTGGAACATAACCAGGGAATACTAGACTAGAGAATTAGAGAAATAGAATGAGGTAGCAGAGAAAGAGTAGCTATCTGATGTGTAAGTGCAAACTTAAGCAATAAGGCACGAGGAGGTGTGATATATGGCCAATATATCACGGCTAAGGGCTGTTCTTAAGCACGACGCAACACGGAGTGCCTGGATACAGCCCGTAGCTGTGGTATATTGGCCATATACCACAAACCCCCGAGGTGCCTTATTGCTATTATTAACTGGTTACCAACTTAATTAGAGCAGTAAAAATAAATATTTTGTCATACCCGTGGTATACGGTCTGTTATAAACTGGGTGGTTCGTGCCCTGAATGCTGATTGGCTGACGGCCATGGTATATCAGACCGTATACCACAGGTATGACAAAGTATTTAATTTTACTGCTCTAATTACGTTGTTAACCAATTCATAATAGCAATAAGAAACCTTGGGGGTTTGTGGTATACGGTCAATATACCACGGCTAAGGGCTGTATCCAGGCACTCCGTGTTGTGCATAAGAACAGTCCTTAGCTGTGGTATATTGGCCATATACCACACCCCTCGTGCCTTATTGCTTAAATATACCACGGCTTTCAGCCAATCAGCATTCAGGGATCGAACCACCCAGTTTATAATACTATTTATTCTCCTGTGGTTTTTGATTGACAGGTTTCTTGAGTGGCTGCTGCCCAAACTGAGATGTTCAAAGAAATAATGGCCAACTATTACTTCTACCACACACACACACACACACACACACACACACACACACACACACACACACAGCTTTTGAGTATTGGTTATTCCTACAACACACACAAACATAATTTCAGAGATGGGAACTATGATTAGCAAAATACATATATTGGTCTCATTCTTATATTTTGAGACATGCAGCATTATTTAAAAAAAAATGATATTGATCCCCATACAGCCTATGATAATGAGTTGGATTTACATGCTTAGGGTTGGAAATATAGCCAGGAGAAGCAGGGTCAACACCTCTACTCATGTCATAAGTGCCATGACATCTTTAGTAACCACAGAGAGATAAGACCTCTTGTCTCAACAGTCTCATCCAAAGGACATCACCAACCTTAGGGCAGTGTCACTGGTATTGGGGTCTTAGGTCTCCTTTGGCCAAAGTGAAGAGTTGAGGGTCCCTTACTGGTCTCCTTGCAATATCTGGTCTCCCACACAGAGATGGAAATCTACACCTGTTTAGACCTTGGAGGATATGGCTTCAGATGAAAGACAGCAGAGAGATGCAGAACGTAAAAGCTTCAAACACTGTGATATGCAAATGTAGGACCATTGTACACTGAAGTGAAGCATGCATCTGGTCTGAAGCATGTCAAAAGAGTAGAAATTAACTGGGACTGGAGGAATACATCACATTTAAACTAAATTAGCATGTATCTGATTTAGCTACACTCATCTATCTGTACTTGAATTGTGCTGTTTGAAACGTGCATTTCCAATAAAGCTTTTTAAATTGCAGTTATTTGTGTCAGACAGAATTTTGTCTTAATTAATTACATCCGATGTTCTTAAACTTTTACATCAAGGGAATATTATAATACTGATATTATCTTACCTGCTATCAGTGGGGGTATTTATTCTGTTGCTCTGAAATGTATCCCACGGTAGGTGGCGGTAGTGAACCAATAAATAGTTGTATTGCTCGCCAGAAACCCAACCAGGCTGGCAGACAGTTGTTACCATGCAACGAGCAGACGCTTGCGAAAGGTACGAGCTACAAAATTGGCAAAATTGCCTGCTGCTGTATACATAGCTCGCGTTTATGTATGTTGCTAACCTAGCTAGTTAGCTAGCCATCAATAAAGTTCCCAATGTTACAACATGGCAGACGGCTGGAGCACCGACACCAGAGAGGCTGCCTATCGTTCCCGGATGCTGTCAAAAACCTTAGAATTAAGTAAGTTGCAGTTGGCCGTTGTGTGGCTTTTAGTCCTTGCATTGCCATACAAGCAAGACACTGTCGTTAGCTAACGTTAGCTCTCAAAGCAGAGGATGATAAACACCCAGTATATTTCTTGACCCGATCCCTGAGTTTGCCATGAAAACATGGCATTTAGCTAGCTAGAATCCCGTTTACTTTGTTTATATTTACAATGGTGTTTACAGGATCCGTATTCAGAGAGTCACCTCCACAGCAGCCCTCTCCCAACACCTTCAGCAGCAGGTTTGGACTCAACAGGAGAGGGGAGGCATTGAGCTGGACACCCTCAACTCACAGTCTCAATCAGGTATTAACACTGTTTTGAAACAGAAAGATGATGATGTGAAAAATAAAGATGATGTTAGGTGTTTTGAAACAGAAATATGTCAGATGCTTCTTCGTTGAGTAGATGTTATTTTTGTTGTGGCTAGATATGGACCACAACATCTTGGTTTTGTTTCAGCCAGAAATGATGAGTAGTTAGTGGTAGGCTGGCAGGAGAAGCTGTTCAGTCAGTGTCCTTATAACAAATAAGAATTTACTGTTTAGGATAGTTTGATGTTGCATAGTAAGGTGTGTGTGTGTGTGTGCACAATATGAAGTGGGTTTGTTCCAGAGTGAGTCAGTATGCCAGACTCCGCTGGAGAGACAATACCACACAGAGATCATGGCTCAGGAGCGGACCAGGGGCAGACGGAACTGCAGGATTTTCACCTACACCGATTCTGACTGCTACACCAATTGGGAAGGGGTGGTTTTCAACAGAATCTCGATTTCTGTAACGGTTCTGTAACCAAAGACTCTGGGAGACGGGAAGCAAGTATAGGGGAGGATTTTAAAGGGGGGAGCTGGAGCAGATGTGACAATTTCATTATTCAAAACAAAGCTTTTACCTATTTTCTGTCCAAAAGAAATGTTAGTGTTTTAAAGCTGTTTTTGATGTACTCACTACAGCATTCCCAGAGTATGGTGACGCAGGTCAAGTCCAATCCTACCTTACTGGCACATAGAATGGCCAATGTCAGACACAGACGACAGGACAGACACCCAGTGTAGGTCCCTGTTACTCACCAAAGTGAATTATTATTAAAGTGAATATAATTGAAGCAGCATTGATGCATCGTGCTGCTTTGAAGACAGTGTACCGGTATGTTCACATTACACCATACCCTTCTATGCAAAATGTGTTTATGGTATTCTGTTGGTCTGCAGTGACAGCACCATCCCCAAGTCCAGGCTGATTACCTGGGAGCCCTTGGAGGACTTTGTGAAGACCAGCCACATGGTCAACACACCTCTACAGACCATGCACATCATGGGGGACCTGGGACCAGCAGGCAAGTGAGTAGCACAAGGGGAAAAACCACTATGTAGCCTATACACTTATTACACTGCTTTGTATGTAATAACTTTTAAGTAGATTCCAATTCAGGCATTGAAAAGTGGCATTTTATTATTGTATTTCTCAGACTTGGCCAAAAGGAGAAGGAATGCTTGTCTGCACGATAAGAGCAGATGGAAATGGAGTGGTTACCATCAAACCAGACTTCAACAAAGGCAAGGAGCCCTACAGGCCAGTGACCCGCACCTGCTGAAGTCAAAATGTTTTACCCCAAGCTCAAGTAAGGGTCACTTACTTGGTAGCAGAATTCATACATTCCCAGCCATTTACTGTGTTATGATGCTGTGTGTTTGCACCCAAGGTTGAGACGGAGAGAACAAGAGAACAAGTTCTCATTTACAATTGCGACCTGGCCAAGATAAAGCAAAACAGTTTGACACATAGTGATGTGGACAGGCGGGCAGGTGCAGGTAGCGCTCGGTTGAAGAGCATGCATTTAGTTTTACTTGTATTTAAGAGCAATTGGAGGCCACGGAAGGAGAGTTGTATGGTATTGAAGCTTGCCTGGAGGGTTGTTAACACAGTGTCCAAAGAAGGGCCAGAAGTATACAGAATGGTGTCGTCTGCGTAGAGGTGGATCAGAGACTCACCAGCAGCAAGAGCGACCTCATTGATGTATACAGAGAAGAGAGTCGGTCCAATAATTGAACCCTGTGGCACCCCCATAGAGACTGCCAGAGGTCCGGACAGCAGGCCCTCCGATTTGACACACTGAACTCTATCAGAGAAGTAGTTGGTGAACCAGGCGAGGCAATCATTTGAGAAACCAAGGCTGTCGAGTCTGCCGATGAGGATGTGGTGATTGACAGAGTCAAAAGCCTTGGCCAGATCAATGAATACGGCTGCACAGTAATGTTTCTTATCGATGGCAGTTAAGATATCGTTTAGGACCTTGAGCGTGGCTGAGGTGCACCCATGACCAGCTCTGAAACCAGATTGCATAGCAGAGAAGGTATGGTGAGATTCGAAATGGTCGGTAATCTGTTTGTTGACTTGGCTTTCGAAGACCTTAGAAAGGCATGATAGGATAGATATAGGTCTGTAGCAGTTTGGGTCAAGAGTGTCCCCCCTTTGAAGAGGGGGATGACCGCAGCTGCTTTCCAAACTTTGGGAATCTCAGACGACACGAAAGAGAGGTTGAACAGGCTAGTAATATGGGTGGCAACAATTTCGGCAGATAATTTTAGAAAGAAAGGGTCCAGATTGTCAGCCCGGCTGATTTGTAGGGGTCCAGATTTTGCAGCTCTTTCAGAACATCCGCTGAACGGATTTGGGAGAAGGAGAAATGGGGAAGGCTTGGGCGAGTTGCTGTGGGGGGTGCAGTGCAGTTGACCGGGGTAGGAGTAGCCAGGTGGAAAGCATGGCCAGCCGTAGAAAAATGCTTAATGAAATTCTCAATTATGGTGGATTTATCAGTGGTGACAGTGTTTCCTATCTTCAGTGCAGTGGGCAGCTGGGAGGAGGTGTTCTTATTCTCCATGGACTTTACAGTGTCCCAGAACTTTTTTGAGTTAGTGTTGCAGGAAGCAAATTTCTGCTTGAAAAAGCTAGCCGTGGCTTTTCTAACTGCCTGTGTATAATGGTTTCTAGCTTCCCTGAACAGCTGCATATCACGGGGGCTGTTCGATGCTAATGCAGAACGCCATAGGATGTTTTTGTGTTGGTTAAGGGCAGTCAGGTCTGGGGAGAACCAAGGGCTATATCTGTTCCTGGTTCTAAATTTCTTGAATGGGGCATGTTTATTTAAGATGGTTAGGAAGGCATTTAAAAAAAAATATCCAGGCATCCTCTACTTTTATTTTTTTATTATTTTTATTTCACCTTTATTTAACCAGGTAGGCTAGTTGAGAACAAGTTCTCATTTGCAACTGCGACCTGGCCAAGATAAAGCATAGCAGTGTGAACAGACAACACAGAGTTACACATGGAGTAAACAATTAGCAAGTCAATAACACAGTAGAAAAAAATGGGCAGTCTATATACAATGTGTGCAAAAGGCATGAGGAGGTAGGCGAATAATAACAATTTTGCAGATTAACACTGGAGTGATAAATGATCAGATGGGCATGTACAGGTAGAGATATTGGTGTGCAAAAGAGCAGAAAAGTAAATAAATAAAAACAGTATAAAAACAGTATGGGAATGAGGTAGGTGAAAAAGGGTGAGCTATTTACCTATAGACTATGTACAGCTGCAGCGATCGGTTAGCTGCTCGGATAGCTGATGTTTGAAGTTGGTGAGGGAGATAAAAGTCTCCAACTTCAGCGATTTTTGCAATTCGTTCCAGTCACAGGCAGCAGAGTACTGGAACGAAAGGCGGCCAAATGAGGTGTTGGCTTTAGGGATGATCAGTGAGATACACCTGCTGGAGCGCGTGCTACGGATGGGTGTTGCCATCGTGACCAGTGCACTGAGATAAGGCGGAGCTTTACCTAGCATGGACTTGTAAATGACCTGGAGCCAGTGGGTCTGGCGACGAATATGTAGTGAGGGCCAGCCGACTAGAGCATACAAGTCGCAGTGGTGGGTGGTATAAGGTGCTTTAGTGACAAAACGGATGGCACTGTGATAGACTGCATCCAGTTTGCTGAGTAGAGTGTTGGAAGCCATTTTGTAGATGACATCGCCGAAGTCGAGGATCGGTAGGATAGTCAGTTTTACTAGGGTAAGCTTGGCAGCGTGAGTGAAGGAGGCTTTGTTGCGGAATAGAAAGCCGACTCTGGATTTGATTTTTGATTGGAGATGTTTGATGTGAGTCTGGAAGGAGAGTTTGCAGTCTAGCCAGACACCTAGGTACTTATAGATGTCCACATATTCAAGGTTGGAACCATCCAGGGTGGTGATGCTAGTCGGGCATGCGGGTGCAGGCAGCGATCGGTTGAAAAGCATGCATTTGGTTTTACTCGCGTTTAAGAGCAGTTGGAGGCCACGGAAGGAGTGCTGTATGGCATTGAAGCTCGTTTGGAGGTTTGATAGCACAGTGTCCAGTGACGGGCCGAAAGTATATAGAATGGTGTCGTCTGCGTAGAGGTGGATCAGGGAATCGCCCGCAGCAAGAGCAACATCATTGATATATACAGAGAAAAGAGTCGGCCCGAGAATTGAACCCTGTGGCACCCCCATAGAGACTGCCAGAGGACCGGACAGCATGCCCTCTGATTTGACACACTGAACTCTGTCTGCAAAGTAATTGGTGAACCAGGCAAGGCAGTCATCCGAAAAACCGAGGCTGTTGAGTCTGCCGATAAGAATTTGGTGATTGACAGAGTCGAAAGCCTTGGCGAGGTCGATGAAGACGGCTGCACAGTACTGTCTTTTATCGATGGCGGTTATGATATCATTTAGTACCTTGAGTGTGGCTGAGGTGCACCCGTGACCGGCTCGGAAACCAGATTGCACAGCGGAGAAGGTACGGTGGGATTCGAGATGGTCAGTGACCTGTTTGTTGACTTGGCTTTCAAGACCTTAGATAGGCAGGGCAGGATGGATATAGGTCTATAGCAGTTTGGGTCCAGGGTGTCTCCTCCTTTGAAGAGGGGATGACTGCGGCAGCTTTCAATCCTTGGGGATCTCAGACGATATGAAAGAGAGGTTGAACAGGCTGGTAATAGGGGTTGCGACAATGGCGGCAGATAGTTTCAGAAATAGCGGGTCCAGATTGTCAAGCCCAGCTGATTTGTACGGGTCCAGGTTTTGCAGCTCTTTCAGAACATCTGCTATCTGGATTTGGGTAAAGGAGAACCTGGAGAGGCTTGGGTGAGGAACTACGGGGGGCGGAGCTGTTGGCCGAGGTTGGAGTAGCCAGGCGGAAGGCATGGCCAGCCGTTGAGAAGTGCTTATTGAAGTTTTCGATAATCATGGATTTATCGGTGGAGACCGTGTTTCCTAGCCTCAGTGCAGTGGGCAGCTGGGAGGAGGTGCTCTTGTTCTCCATGGACTTCACAGTGTCCCAGAACTTTTTGGAGTTGGAGCTACAGGATGCAAACTTTTGCCTGAAGAAGCTGGCCTTAGCTTTCCTGACTGACTGCGTGTATTGGTTCCTGACTTCCTTGAACAGTTGCATATCACGGGGGCTATTCGATGCTATTGCAGTCCGCCACAGGATGTTTTTGTGCTGGTCGAGGGCAGTCAGGTCTGGAGTGAACCAAGGGCTGTATCTGTTCTTGGTTCTGCATTTTTTGAACGGAGCATGCTTATCCAAAATGGTGAGGAAGTTACTTTTAAAGAATGACCAGGCATCCTCAACTGACGGGATGAGGTCAATGTCCTTCCAGGATACACGGGCCAGGTCGATTAGAAAGGCCTGCTCACAGAAGTGTTTTAGGGAGCGTTTGACAGTGATGAGGGGTGGTCGTTTGACTGCGGCTCCGTGGCGGATACAGGCGATGAGGCAGTGATCGCTGAGATCCTGGTTGAAGACAGCGGAGGTATATTTGGAGGGCCAGTTGGTCAGGATGACGTCTATGAGGGTGCCCTTGTTTACAGAGTTAGGGTTGTACCTGGTGGGTTCCTTGATGATTTGCGTGAGATTGAGGGCATCTAGCTTAGATTGTAGGACTGCCGGGGTGTTAAGCATATCCCAGTTTAGGTCACCTAACAGAACAAACTCTGAAGCTAGATGGGGGGCGATCAATTCACAAATGGTGTCCAGGGCACAGCTGGGAGCTGACGGGGGTCGGTAGCAGGCGGCAACAGTGAGAGACTTGTTTCTGGAGAGAGTAATTTTCAAAATTAGTAGTTCAAACTGTTTGGGTATGGACCGGGAAAGTATGACATTACTTTGCAGGCTATCTCTGCAGTAGACTGCGACTCCGCCCCCTTTGGCAGTTCTATCTTGACGGAAGATGTTATAGTTGGGTATGGAAATCTCTGAATTTTTGGTGGCCTTCCTGAGCCAGGATTCAGACACGGCAAGGACATCAGGGTTAGCAGAGTGTGCTAAAGCAGTGAGTAAAACAAACTTAGGGAGGAGGCTTCTGATGTTGACATGCATAAAACCAAGACTTTTCGATCACAGAAGTCAACAAATGAGGGTACCTGGGGACATGCAGGGCCTGGGTTTACCTCCACATCACCCGCGGAACAGAGAAGGAGTAGTATGAGGGTGCGGCTAAAGGCTATCGAAACTGGTCGCCTAGAGCGTTGGGGGCAGAGGATAAGAGGAGCAGGTTTCTGGGCATGGTAGAATATATTCAGGGCATAATGCGCAGACAGGGGTATGGTGGGGTGCGGGTACAGCGGAGGTAAGCCCAGGCACTGGGTGATGATGAGAGAGGTTGTATCTCTGGACATGCTGGTTGTAATGGGTGAGGTCACCGCATGTGTGGGGGTGGGACAAAGGAGGTAACAGGGGTATGCAGAGTGGATCTAGGGGCTCCATTGTGAACTAAAACAATGATAACTAACCTGAACAACAGTATACAAGGCATATTGACATTTGGGAGAGACATACAGCGAGGCATACAGTAATCACAGGTGTTGAATTGGGAAAGCTAGCTAAAAACAGTAGGCGAGGCTAATCAGCTAGCACAACAAACAGCAGGTAAAATGGCGTTGACTAGGCAACTGGGCCGACAGATAAAACAAACAAGCAGAATGGAGTACCGTGATTAATGGACAGTCCAGCGTGTGTCAGCTATGTAGCCAAGAGATCAGTGTCCAGGGGGCAGCGGTGGATGGGCAGGGAAGCTGGGCTGGCGAGTGTTATCCAGGTTTAAAAAAAAAAAAAAAAAAAAAAAACTAACAATGACTAAATAGCTTGTAGCTGGTTAGCTGGTTAGCGTCTGGAGGTTCTTGAGTGTGTCATAAAAATAAAATAAAAATGAAAGGTGATAGCGATTCCGTATCACAGTGGGTGAGGCAGGTTTCCGGAAGGTATAAACAAAATAAAAATCAAAGAGAGATAGAAAGTAAATGGGTTCAGAGTGTTTGGAATGCAGTGAGCCAGATGGTTAGCAGGCCTGTGCTAACAAGCTAACAGTTCGTAGGCCCGGGCTAGACAAGCTAGCCGTTAGCAGGCCGAATTAGCAAGCAGGGAGATAGCGAGGGCTAGAGAGCTAACCTTTGGGGGACGTCGCGATGGGGTGAGTCTGTTTATTCCTCTTCTTGCGGTGACATCGACAGACCGGTCGTGGGCCCGGGTAATTGTAGCCCAGGAGTATGCTACTGACGGGATGAGATCAATATCCTTCCAGGATACCCCGGCCAGGTCGATTAGAAAGGCCTGCTCGCTGAAGTGTTTCAGGGAGCGTTTGACAGTGATCAGTGGAGGTCGTTTGACCGCTGACCCATTACGGATGCAGGCAATGAGGCAGTGATCGCTGAGATCTTGGTTGAAGACAGCAGAGGTGTATTTAGAGGGCAAGTTGGTTAGGATGATATCTATGAGGGTGCCCGTGTTTAAGGCTTTGGGGAGGTACCTGGTAGGTTCATTGATAATTTGTGTGAGATTGAGGGCATCAAGTTTAGATTGTAGGATGGCTGGGGTGTTAAGCATGTTCCAGTTTAGGTCGCCTAGCAGCACTAGCTCTGAAGATAGATGGGGGGAAATCAGTTCACATATGGTGTCCAGAGCACAGCTGGGGGCAGAGGGTGGTCTATAGCAGGCGGCAACGGTGAGAGACTTGTTTTTAGAGAGGTGGATTTTTAAAAGTAGAAGTTCAAATTGTTTGGGTACAGACCTGGATAGTAGGACAGAACTCTGCAGGCTATCTTTGCAGTAGATTGCAACACTGGCAGTTCTATCTTGTCTGAAAATTTTGTAGTTTGGAATTAAAATTTCAGAATTTTTGGTGGTCTTCCTAAGCCAGGATTCAGACACAGCTAGAACATCCGGGTTGGCAGAGTGTGCTAAAGCAGTGAATAGAACAAACTTAGGGAGGAGGCTTCTAATGTTAACATGCATGAAACCAAGGCTATTACGGTTACAGAATTATTATTTTTTTAAAAATTTTACCTTGATTTAACCAGGCAAGTCAGTTAAGAACATATTCTTATTTTCAATGACGGCCTGGGTTAACTGCCTGTTCAGGGGCAGAACGACAGCTCGGGGGTTTGAACTCGCAACCTTCCGGTTACTAGTCCAACGCTCTAACCACTAGGCTACGCTGCCGCCCCAGAAGTCATCAAAAGAGAGCGCCTGGGGAATAGGAGTGGAGCTAGGCACTGCAGGGCCTGGATTCACCTCTACATCGCCAGAGGAACAGAGGAGGAGTAGAATAAGGGTGCGGCTAAAAGCAATAAGAATTGGTCGTCTAGAACGTCTGGAACAGAGAGTAAAAGGAGGTTTCTGGGGGCGATAAAATAGCATCAAGGGATAATGTACAGACAAAGGTATGGTAGGATGTGAATACAGTGGAGGTAAACCTAGGTATTGAGTGATGAAGAGAGAGATATTGTCTATAGAAACATCATTGAAACCAGGAGATGTCATTGCATGTGTGGGTGGTGGAACTAATAGGTTGGATAAGGTATAGTGAGCAGGACTAGAGGATCTACAGCGAAATAAGCCAATAAACACTAACCAGAACAGCAATGGACAAGGCATATTGACATTAAGGAGAGGCATGCTTAGTCGTGTGAGTAGAGAGGTTGGTTGGGGGGTCACGGCGATTTAGACAGCTAGCCAGGCCATCGGTAGCAAGCTAGCGAAGGATGGAGGTCTGTTATTAGCCACCTCTTCCGCGTTCCGTCAGTAGATTAGTGGGGTTCCGTGTGGTAGAGGGGATTAATCCAAATCACACACAAAAAAACAAACAATAGATATAGTTATAGAGGCCCAAGAAGAAGAAGAAGAAATAATAATAATAATAATAAAAATAAATTGTCCGATTGTCTATTCAGATAGCAGCCGATAAGACAGCTAACGGTTAGCGGGCCGCAGATGGGCGTGAGTGACTGAGTGTGTAGTGTTATTCACTGTTGGTGCACTGTAACAATACTTGTATTATAGTTCATGCAAACTCAAAACTTGGAAGATGTTTTTGTAACCCAAAGTGGCCTAATGTCAGATTTGTCCTTATGCATGTACATACAGTACACTGATGAAATATTATTATAGTCTTTCAGGCAGGTTAGAGTCTTTTCTATAACGATGACCTCTCCTCTCTTTTCCTCCTTTCAGCGTTATGTACGTCATAAAGACTACCTCAACAGCTTATAAAGACTACCTCAACAGCTTGGTTGGCCAGGACTGAAATGGTATGCATGTAGTTTCTATAGATGACATCATAATCTGCCCTTGTAGCCCACACTCTTCATAACCTCAACCACTGCTCCCTGCTCCAGAATTTACAATAATGTTGAATGATGCATTGCCCAACAAACTGCATGTAATGGATCTAATTTACTGGTGAGTGGATGCTATTTAATTTCATTGCTGTAAGTAGTTAAGGAAAGAAAAATACAATATAAATAAATTGCCTGATTTATAAAGGTTGTATAGATCAAGAGATTTGTCTACCGTATGTGTAGAACAACACAAAGTACAATCCAAAATGAGTGGTCTTACATTCAACTGACAATCTAAACCTTCTTGCAGTGATTTGACCCTGAACTTTCAGTTTGATTGACTCTTCAAACCAAAAGCATCATTGAAGAAACCGTGTACCTTTTAAGTACTACCTCAAACCCCATGTCCAAGTATATTACATTTCAACGTATAACAAATGAGAGGTCTCTGTCATTCAATGAGTTTTCTATGTTATCAATTTGTCAATGAAGACAACGGTGCCTGTCAATGAAGACAACGGCATGTTTGCTGTGAAACTCTGGGGGGGCACTGACTGACCGACTGGAGAGAATGTTGAGAATGTAGATGTTGAGCCACTGGAGCCCAGTGACTGCTGGTTTGAGAGGCAGATGTCTGCCAATGACTGTGTCCGTGACTGTGGCTGCAGCTGTGTTCATGTTCGTGACGTTACCCAAGGCTATGCTTGAGGGCATATCCATGGTTGTGAACATAATAACCTAAGAACTCAACAGGGCTCCCCTGTGTATAGTAGGAGTGGGCCCAGCCTTCAAATGTCTTTGGTGTGGTCTCGGTAGCCTGTAGGTTGGAGGAAACTGGAGCGTAGGCTTGGACTGGGTATGATTCTGCAACCAATGAGAATGTGGAGAGATTACACAGAGCTTATCTAACTAAACAGTGATTCTCTAACTAATCATGGGGGACCACTAGGTGCCTATTGTACAGTATTCAATTACAGCTGAGGATCATCTATTGAAACTGCTCATTATACATGTTAATTTAATGACCTCTCGTCTTGTAGGATAAATGATGCGTCTAGTGCTTTCTCAGTACTCAGGGTGGGTGGACCGTCTTCCTTCTCTATTTATGTAGGGTCATACAGGACATCAATGTTCAGGGGCACAACTTTCACTGGGGACAGGGAGAGGAGACCCCCCCCATTCTGAAATTGCGTTTTTGTCCCCCCCAGATGTATCATTGAAAGGTGATACAAAACGAGGCAAAAGTGTGCTTTAGGGCCATGAGGACACGGTTGGGTTGGCTGTTTGGACTATTTATCTGACCGGATGGGGAGAAAAAACACTTCTAAAACCAGAGTTGCCCCTGAGCATCAGACATGTCTAGAAGTGGGTGCCAGCCCCTTCTGGTAGATTTTCCTAACAAAACATCCCGTTATGTTCAGCATGAGGACTCAACACACATTTCAAGCATATTATTTATTTTAATTGAACCTTTATTTAACTAGGCAAGTCAGTTAAGAACAAATTCTTGTTTACAATGATGGCCTACCCTGGCCAAACCCGGACAGAGCTGGGCCAATTGTGCACCGCCCTATGGGATTCCCAATAACGGCCAGATGTGATACAGCCTAGATTCGAACCAGGGATTGAAGACTGAGATGCAGTGCCTTAGACCACAGCGCCGCACATAAACATATTACCACTTAACTACACTATTAAACCCACTTAAAGCTGTGACATACTGCAGTGTATCACAGTTATTTTCAACCACAATAAGGTTGGAGTAAGGATAGAGATCCCCCCTGCTATGATGGGGTTGCAGAGGAAGAGAGTGTGGGACCAAAAGTGTTACTATGACTAGAAACAGCCAGGCCAGAGCTAACATGGGTACACTGACCCCAAAAACGAAAGCCCTTAACCATAAGTGAGTACACTGTGGCCATACCCATAAGGGAGGGGGATACAGGAACTAACCCCTCCACTTGATTCTGGGCAGATGCACCAAACAGTACCAGCCCCACGGTTGTGTACAACACCCCTCCCTGTGTTGATAGAGAGCAGCTGAAACATGAGGAGGAACCAAACAGTGCCCACAGTCTTCTCAATCCCACCACAGAGGATCACCAGAACCCCAATGCTGAGGAGTATCTGGGTCTCTGTCTGGTGGTGGAAGGAGTATGTGATGAGCTTGTGTACCGCAAAGGAAGAGGAGGTGATTAAACGGATATTATCGGGTTGACAGACATCAGCGGCATTGATGTGTTGTGCTCTAGCTTGCTGCTGTAGCCTAATGGCACCATCTGTTACGTCATTAGCGTTAGCTACACGTTGTAGCACGCTAGATAACGTTACAACAGACCCATTCAAAGTGGCTAGCTAGCTACTGAGCATGATTCTTGAGTCACTCAACCCCTCCTTGCTAAGGTACCATGCCCATTGGCAAAAACTGTAGTTCCAAGACTTTAGACATCTTCTGATAAACCGAAATATGTAGTGACTGTAAACAAAACTGATGATACTGTAACGACCCTGGGTTTATAAGCGCGGAAATTGACTCGGCCGCACGAGCATGCTTTTGCCGCACAGGCGATAGCGCACCGGACCTCGGGCTAGAAGGTCCGAGGCTTCGAGACCTGCTCCCTGTCTGTTTCATTACAATACTATAATGACAGCAACAATGCCACTTGTTAGCCTGAACTCAGGAGTAAAACTCTTGAACCTCTGAACCACATCTTTCTAAACTATTCGGGTGATCATGTTGATGCTCAGTGCATACTTGTCAAACTACTAGAGGATAATCAAGCACAATACAAAATGTCAGTAACGACACTTTTCCTCCAATATTGCACAACACTTTAGCCAAGACTTGAGAAGTTAGCTTGCTAAACCAAAACAAATGTACTGAACTTCCGCATTTGGATCAATCACTTTCACAACCACAAAGATACTGTTGCGCAGACCATGAAGTGCGTTAAAGGCAGTGCTGCATTTAAAGACACTTCCTTCCACCTGCTGGCTTGTGCCTGAAATGTGATGACCAAGGAGTCCTCAACAGCTCATGTGAGTAAGATAGAAAGTTAGATATATTTGATTGGACAATTTAATAAAATAATAAAATCCGTTTAATTAAATAAAACGTGTCAGGCCAGGGACAACACAATAAAGTAAACGGCTTCCATTGTGGTCCCTTAATGTTACTCAAAGTAAAACAATAATACAAAAAACATTTGGCAAGGAATGGTTTCTTCCTATTGATATCATGTTGGCCTATCTATGTAAAACGTCCAACCAACCATCGATACAACCATTACTCAGTCAGTAAGATATAATAAGCACATCACGTTCGTTATTGAGCTACAACCAGTCCGGCTCCAAACAAGCGTTTTTATTGTGACGTGTTAAGCACAGTCATAAAGCTGTGACCCAAAATGACGTAACCATGCATTAATTCACTACATAAACGGTGTTCAGATTTGATGTAATCTGTTCAATAGTTTTCTTCACTCAGGTTGTTGCAGGTAATCTTTGGCCTTTTGGTGCACCTCCTTCCCAACATATATATTATATACATATATAGGGAATAGGGTGCCATTTGGGATGCCATCTTTGTGTGTGTGTGTGTCTGTTTGTGAGTCAGGATGTGTTTTGTGTCAATTAATTGATGGAAATGTTTCCCTCAGAAAGAAAGATGGATCGTAATGATGAGAGAATCAAAAGAGCTTTAAGACGCCGTCCTTATGTGGTAAATATCAAATATTTGTTTGTTTTGTCCTGTTTTTGTTATATTATCACATTTTAAATTGCGTGTTGTGTTGACAGTTGAAACCAGTGAGGGTGAACACCCCTGATTCCGTGTTGTGGCCAACCGGCAAGGTGCACAGAAGGCCAAAGCCTGTAAGTCATATCTGACCTGAAACAAAAACACATACACATTAGTTATGCATTCTGCATGTACAAACTGCAGTTCTCAGAATTAAAGCAAATGCAGATATCCCGATCTAACTTAATTGAATGCTGTCTTGACAGTCTAATTCAGTGCAGACCCCTCAGATCCACAAAAGGCCTGTAAGTCAAATTCAACCACATAACAGTCCTTATGTTATTTATTGATACACAATTCAAGGCCAAAATGAGCAAAGCAGTGTTGAATTCATTCTTTACTGTTAACAGCCAATCATTGTGAGCTATGGGCAGGACCAGACATCTGGGGATGGATGGAGCATCAATCCAGAGCCTCTCAGCCAGGTCATCTCTGCTGTTCCCATAGAGACACAACAGTTAGATCAATCTGTTGATTCATATGGCCATCTTGGTTGGCTTGGTTGAATTGACAATTATCAATTCGAGATGCTAAAGAATCCTGCACTATGGAAGATCTTTTGCCCCACCCCTAATGTTATGGGAGTTGCATTTATTGCATTTTCAGTTACCCATGTATTACTCACTACTTGTACAACCATGTTGGATTGCCTACTTATTCTATGTATTCTATGGCTGCCATGAGTACATGCCTTTCTCTGTCTCCTCAGTCTGGAAGGGTGACTCGGCTGATAGAGAGAAAATATGATGATGTGATCTCATCCTCCAGTTCTGATGACTTTTCCATCTACTCCTTCACTGACTGTGAATCTGAGGTAAAAGAGTTGTACCCTACCGTCCATCTCTTTGTTGAGTGACATCACTGGGAGGAGGATGGTCTCTGACTAGTTGACTCTGATACATAGTGTGATGATGAGGATCATGAAAGGAGGACCCCAAAGCTGAAAGTTGAGAATGGAAAGGTGACAAAGCTTGATGTGAGGGATATGGATGAGGATGATCTGTCTCTCCACTCCTTCGATGAGTCAGACTTCCTGGTAAGTTCTGCATATTAAATATTTTTTATATATATACATGGGGGATTGGAAATGGTGCAGACAATTACTTATTGAGGGTAGGCATGTATCTGCAATGTGTATAGAGTAGTTATAAAGTATTTCTACTGATTGTGTTGAACATAGCACTTTCCTGATATGTTACTTTACTTTCTGGTCCTACAGAGCCCAGGGAAGGTCTCAGGTCCTGTATCTGTCAAGAATGGCCTCTCTCCTCTTGTGAGCTCAGCACACCGGACCCTGGCTGAAGCCCTACGGGCCCTGCCCTCTGCTGTAGGCTCTCCCTACCCAGTAAATGTTCCAAGGCCTCGGACTCCTCTCAACCCTGTCATTATCGCTCCGCCCCGAACAGAGAACTTCCCATACCGCCACAGCCCTCGCCTGGCTCCCATCACCAACCTGAGCGAGACCGGCAGGAAGCTGCTCCAGGAAATGGCTGGAGTGGCCCCACAGGTGAGAGGAAATACAAGAAGGGAATATTGGCCGTAAGTCCTTCTATAGTATAGCATAAGTCCTTCTCTGGTATAGTATAGCTCTAGGTATAGTAGCTCAAGAGAAGAGAACCCATAAACTTACATTACTTTATCTGCTTGTCCAAAATATTCAGGAAGGGAAGGTCAATAAGAAAAAGAAGGGCAAGGCCAAAAAGGAATTGAAGCAAGAGAAGGCTAGTAAGACGCAACAGATGGGAAATGTTGGAGAAAGTAAGGAGGAGGACAAGAAAGAGGAAAAGAAGAGTCTGAGGAAGAGGTGAGGAAATAGAGGAGGGAGAAGTGGAACATAACCAGGGAATACTAGACTAGAGAATTAGAGAAATAGAATGAGGTAGCAGAGAAAGAGTAGCTATCTGATGTGTAAGTGCAAACTTAAGCAATAAGGCACGAGGAGGTGTGATATATGGCCAATATATCACGGCTAAGGGCTGTTCTTAAACACGATGCAACACGGAGTGCCTGGATACAGCCCGTAGCTGTGGTATATTGGCCATATACCACAAACCCCGAGGTGCCTTATTGCTATTATTAACTGGTTACCAACTTAATTAGAGCAGTAAAAATAAATATTTTGTCATACCCGTGGTATACGGTCTGTTATAAACTGGGTGGTTCGTGCCCTGAATGCTGATTGGCTGACGGCCATGGTATATCAGACCGTATACCACAGGTATGACAAAGTATTTAATTTTACTGCTCTAATTACGTTGTTAACCAATTCATAATAGCAATAAGAAACCTTGGGGGTTTGTGGTATACGGTCAATATACCACGGCTAAGGGCTGTATCCAGGCACTCCGTGTTGTGCATAAGAACAGTCCTTAGCTGTGGTATATTGGCCATATACCACACCCCCTCGTGCCTTATTGCTTAAATATACCACGGCTTTCAGCCAATCAGCATTCAGGGATCGAACCACCCAGTTTATAATACTATTTATTCTCCTGTGGTTTTTGATTGACAGGTTTCTTGAGTGGCTGCTGCCCAAACTGAGATGTTCAAAGAAATAATGGCCAACTATTACTTCTACCACACACACACACACACACACACACACACACACACACACACACACACACACACACACACACACACACACACACACACAGCTTTTGAGTATTGGTTATTCCTACAACACACACAAACATAATTTCAGAGATGGGAACTATGATTAGCAAAATACATATATTGGTCTCATTCTTATATTTTGAGACATGCAGCATTATTTAAAAAAAAATTATATTGATCCCCATACAGCCTATGATAATGAGTTGGATTTACATGCTTAGGGTTGGAAATATAGCCAGGAGAAGCAGGGTCAACACCTCTACTCATGTCATAAGTGCCATGACATCTTTAGTAACCACAGAGAGATAAGACCTCTGTCTCAACAGTCTCATCCAAAGGACATCACCAACCTCAGGGCAGTGTCACTGGTATTGGGGTCTTAGGTCTCCTTTGGCCAAAGTGAAGAGTTGAGGGCCCCTTACTGGTCTCCTTGCAATATCTGGTCTCCCACACAGAGATGGAAATCTACACCTGTTTAGACCTTGGAGGATATGGCTTCAGATGAAAGACAGCAGAGAGATGCAGAACGTAAAAGCTTCAAACACTGTGATATGCAAATGTAGGACCATTGTACACTGAAGTGAAGCATGCATCTGGTCTGAAGCATGTCAAAAGAGTAGAAATTAACTGGGACTGGAGGAATACATCACATTTAAACTAAATTAGCATGTATCTGATTTAGCTACACTCATCTGTACTTGAATTGTGCTGTTTGAAACGTGTATTTCCAATAAAGCTTTTTAAATTGCAGTTAGTTGTGTCAGACAGATTTTTGTCTTAATTAATTACATCAGGGGTTCTTAAACTTTTACATCAAGGGAATATTATAATACTGATATTATCTTACCTGCGATCAGTGGGGGTATTTATTCTGTTGCTCTGAACTGTATCCCACGGTAGGTGGCGGTAGTGAACCAATAAATAGTTGTATTGCTCGCCAGAAACCCAACCAGGCTGGCAGACAGTTGTTACCATGCAACGAGCAGACGCTTAAGAAAAGTACTAGCTACAAAATTGGCAAAATTGCCTGCTGCTGTATACATAGCGCGCGTGTGAGTGTATGTTGCTAACCTAGCTAGTTAGCTAGCCATCAATAAAGTTCCCAATGTTACAACATGGCAGACGGCTGGAGCACCGACACCGGAGAGGCTGCCTATCGTTCCCGGGATGCTGTCAAAAACCTTAGAATTAAGTAAGTTGCAGTTGGCCGTTGTGTGGCTTTTAGTCCTTGCATTGCCATACAAGCAAGACACTGTCGTTAGCTAACGTTAGCTCTCAAAGCAGATGATGATAAACACCCAGTATATTGCTTGACCTGATCCCTGAGTTTGCCATGAAAAATGGCATTTAGCTAGCTAGAATCCCGTTTACTTTGTTTATATTTACAATGGTGTTTACAGGATCCGTATTCAGAGAGTCACCTCCACAGCAGCCCTCTCCCAACACCTTCAGCAGGAGGTTTTGACTCAACAGGAGAGGGGAGGCATTGAGCTGGACACCCTCAACTCACAGGCTCAATCAGGTGTTAACACTGTTTTGAAACAGGAAGATGATGTTAGGTGTTTTGAAACAGAAAGATGTCAGATGCTTCTTTGTTGAGTAGATGTCATTTTCGTGGTGACTAGATATGGACCACAACATCTTGGTTTTGTTTCAGCCAGAAATGATGAGTAGTTAGTGGTAGGCTGGCAGGAGAAGCTGTTCAGTCAGTGTCCTTATAACAAATAAGAATTTACTGTTTAGGATAGTTTGATGTTGCATAGTAAGGTGTGTGTGTGCACAATATGAAGTGGGTTTGTTCCAGAGTGAGTCAGTATGCCAGACTCCGCTGGAGAGACAATACCACACAGAGATCATGGCTCAGGAGCGGACCAGGGGCAGATGGAACTGCAGGATTTTCACCTACACCGATTCTGACTGCTACACCAATTGGGAAGGGGTGGTTTTCAACAGAATCTCCATATCTGTAACTGTTCTGTAACCAAAGACGCTGGGTGACAGGAAGCAAGTATAGGGGGAGGATTTATTAATAAATAGACATGAAACTAGAGTTGAACAGAGTCTGGACAAGAGAAACAAAACAACATCGATGCAGACATGGGAATGAAACTGAGGAAGTGACCGATATAGGGGAGGTAATCAATGACGTGATGGAGTCCAGGTGAGTCCGATGAAGCGCTGGTGCGCGTAAAAATGGGGACAGGTGTGCGTAATGATGAGCAGCCTGGCGACCTCGAGCGCCAGAGAGAGGGAGCTGGAGCAGACGTGACAATTTCATTATTCAAAACAAAGCATTTACCTATTTTCTGTCCAAAAGAAATGTTATTGTTTTAAAGCTGTTTTTGATGTACTCACTACAGCATTCCCAGAGTATGGTGACGCAGGTCAAGTCCAATCCTTCCTTACTGGCACATAGAATGGCCAATGTCAGACACAGACGACAGGACAGACGCCCAGTGTAGGTCCCTGTTACTCACCAAAGTGAATTATTATTAAAGTGAATGTAATTGAAGCAGCATTGATGCATCGTGCTGCTTTGAAGACAGCGTACCGCTATGTTCACATTACACCATACCCTTGTATGCAAAATGTGTTTGTGGTATTCTGTTGGTCTGCAGTGACCGCACCATCCCCAAGTCCAGGCTGATTACCTGGGACCCCTCGGAGGACTTTGTGAAGACCAGCCACATGGTCAACACACCTGTACAGACCATGCACATCATGGGGAACCTGGGACCAACGGGCAAGTGAGTAGCACAAGGGGGAAAACCACTATGTAGCCTATACACTTATTACCCTGCTTTGTATGTAATAACTTTGAAGTAGATTCCAATTCAGGCATTGAAAAGTGGCATTTTATTATTGTATTTCTCAGACTTGGCCAAAGGGAGAAGGAATGCTTGTCTGCACGATAAGAGCAGATGGAAATGGAGTGTTTACCATCAAACCAGACTTCAACAAAGGCAAGGAGCCCTACAGGCCAGTGACCCGCACCTGCTGAAGTCAAAATGTTTTACCCCAAGCTCAAGTAAGGGTCACTTACTTGGTAGCAGAATTCATACATTCCCAGTCATTTACTGTGTTATGATGCTGTGTGTTTGCACCCAAGGTTGAGACGGAGGGGGAGAAGAGGGAGGTGTGGCGTCAGACCAGAGGAGACAGAACAGCAACAGTGCATATTTAGACGTGAGTGACTGAGTGTGTAGTGTTATTCACTGTTGGTGCACTGTAATAATACTTGTATTATAGTTCATCCCAAAATCAAAACTTGGAAGATGTTTTTGTTTCCCAAAGTGGCCTTCATGTCAGATTTGTCCTTATGTATGTACATACAGTACACTGATGAGATATTATTATAGCCTTTCAGGCAGGTTAGATTATTTTCTATGACGATGACCTCTCCTCTCAGCGTTATGTACGTCATATAGACTACCTCAACAGCTTGGTTGGCCAGGACTGAAATGGTATGCATGTAGTTTGTGACAGATCTTTAACACAAGTTGTTTCGTCAGCAAAGGTCATCTCAAATCCAATTTTATTTGTTACATGCGCTGAATACAACCTTACAGTGAAATGCTTATTTACAAGCCCTTAACCAACAATGCAGTTTAAGAAAAATAAGTGTTTAGTAAAAAATAGATAATTTAAATAAAAGTAACAAATAATTAGAGAGCAGCAGTAAACTAACAATTGCGAGGCTATATACAGGGTGTTCCGCTACAGAGTCAATGTGCGGGGGCACCAGTTAGTCGAGGTAATAGAGGTAATATGTACATGTAGGTAGAGGTAAAGTGACTATGCAGAGAGTAGCAGCAGCTTAAAACAGTGGGCGGGTGCAAAAAGTCTGGGTAGCCATTTGATTAGCTGTTCAGGAGTCTTATGGCTTGGGGGTAGAAGCTGTTAAGAAGTCTTTTGGACCTAGACTTGGCGTTCCGGTACCGCTTGCCATATGGTAGCAGAGAGAACATTTTATGACTAGGGTGGCTGGAGTCTTTGATAGTTTTTTGGGCCTTCTTCTGACACCGCCTGGTATAGAGGTCCAGGATGGCAGGAAGCTTGGCTCCAGTGATGTACTGGGCCTTACGCACTACCCTCTGTAGTGCCTTGCGGTCAAAGTCCGACCTGTTGCCATACCAGGCAGTGATTCAACCAGTCAGGATGCGCTCGATGGTGCAGCTATAGAATTTTGAGGATCTGAGGATCTGGACCCATGACAAATCTTTTCAGTCTCTTGTGGGGGAATAGGCTTTGTTGTGCCCTCTTCACGACTCTTGGTGTGTTTGGACCAAGATAGTTTGGTGATGTGGACACCAGGGAACTTGAAGCTCTCAACCTGCTCCACAACAGCCCCGCCGATGAGAATAGGGGCGTGGTTAGTCCTTCTTTTCCTGTAGTCCACAATCATCTCCTTTGTCTTGATCACATTGAGGAAGAGGTTGTTGTCCTTGCACCACATTGTCATGTCTCTGACCTCCTTATAGTCTTTCTCGTCGTTGTCGGTGATCAGGCCTACCACTGTTGTCACCGGCAAACTTAATGATGGTGTTGGAGTCGTGCCTGGCCGTGCAGTCATGACTGAACAGGGAGTACAGGAGGGGACTGAGCATGCACCCTCGAGGTGCCCCGTGTTGAGGATCAGCGTGGCGGATGTGTTGTTACCTACCCTTACCACCTGGGAGCGGCCCGTCAGGAAGTCCATGATCCAGTTGTAGAGGGAGGGGTTTAGTCCCAGGGTCCTTAGCTGAGTGATAAGCTTTGAGGTGTTGGTGTTATCACCACTGGTGTTGATATTGTACTGGTGAGCAGATAACAATAACGCCCATCGCTGCATGTGACTGGTTGCAAGCGACGGAATGCCGGTGTGGGGACCAACGATGGAGGTGAGGCGTCAGCAGTGTGAATCATTGGCCAAACAGAAACTGTTAACATTTCTTAACTCCAGCCACAATGGCAAGTGCTTCACGCTCTGTCTGTGCATAATTGCTCTCGGCTTTACTTAAGGTCCATGATGCGAAAGCAATTGGCTTTTCTTCACCTGATGGCATGATGTGTGAGACAACCGCACCAACGCCATAAGGCGATGCATCACATGCCAACTGTAATGGCAAGTTGGGGTTGAAGTGGGTTAGGGCCTCTGACTGAGCTAAGGCTGTTTTCACTTTCTTGAAGGCCTCCTCACATCTGTCTGTCCACTTCCACTGTTTGGTTTTGTTCAAAAGTTCAAGCAGTGGCTTTAACATGTTAGCTAGGTTTGGCACAAACTTTGCGTAGTATGTCAGCAGTCCTAAGAATGATCTCAGCTGACTCACTTTCTGTGGGGATGGAGCTTCCGCAACGGCCTTTACCTTCGATGGCGCCTTGTGGAGCCCCGAACTGTCGATGACGTGGCCCAGGTACTCAACAGAGGGACGGAAGAACTTGCATTTGTCCCTCCGGACCCTCAGACCGTACTCCTCAAATCTCTGTAGTGTAGCGTTCAGGTTTCTCAGGTGCTCCTGCCTCCGCGTCTATGCCGGTGATGAGTAGATCATCGAGGTAACATTGGACCCCAGTGAGCCCGCTCAGTATCTGGTCCATAGCTCTCTGAAACAAGGCCGGAGCTGAGGTGATTCCAAAAGGAAGCCTCCGGTACCTGTACAGTCCTTTGTGAGTCACTATGGTCAACAGTTCTTGTGACTCTTGGTCCACATGCATCTGTAGACATAGACTTATCTTACTGAATTTTTGTCCTCCAGCTAAACCACAAAAGAGGTCGTCAATGAGGGGTAGTGGATATTTTTCAGCAGTCAAGACTGGGTTAATGGTGACTTTGAAATCACCACAGAGTGATCCATCGTTTTTTATGACTGGAACAATGGGTGTAGCCCATTCACTAACATTCACTGGGTCCAATACTCCACTCTCGACTAGTCTGTTTAACTCAATTTCAACTTTTGGTTTTATGGCGTATGGGACAGGTCTAGCTTTGAAGCATTTTGGCTTGCTGTCTGGTTTCACGGTCAGTTTAACTGTTATGTCCTTCATACTGCCACGGTCTCCTTTGAACACATCCACATCCGCGTGTTTCCTCAATATCCCTTGTAGGTTTGTGTCCTCTTTTGCAACCATGTGAATTTCCTGCCAGTTTAGTTTGATCTTTTCCAGCCATGTGTGTCCTAGCAATGCTGGATGGTTGCCTTTCACAATGTAGAGTGATATCTTTACCTTCTGTTTGTTGAGCTCCGCTGTAACAATCACACTTCCTCTCACTGGAACAATCTCACCGGTGTATGTTTTCAGCGTCATCTTTGTGGGCTGTAGTGTGAGGTGATGTAGTTTCTCCTTGTGTACAGCCTCAAGACAGCAAAGATATGGCTGCTCCAGTGTCCACTTGCATCCGTACTGCGTTTCCATCTAGTAGTGGTGTCACCCAGTATCCATTGTCTGAAATTGACATAACATGCAAAGATTCTTCCCCTTCAGACAGGGTATCACTTTGTTCATCCGCTGTGTCGCTTTTCCTTTGTTCAGTACTTTTGTTTGATTGTGTCATTTTGTTTTTACATGCATGTTCGATGTGACCCTTTTTTCCACAACTTCTGCAGTCTAAGTCTCTGCACCAACACTCCTCTGCTTGGTGACCTGGTTTCCCACAGCGATAGCATGGCTTCCCACCTCCTGCCTTGTTTTTTAACTCCGTAGACACCTTATGCACTTTGGTCGATGCACTGAGCTGTTGTGCGTCTTTATTTGCCATTTCAATTGACGTACTCGCTTCTATTGCTCTCTGCAATGTTAAGTTACTCTCAGTCAAAAGGCGTTTCTGAATTGCATCGCTGCGCATGCCACACACTAACCTATCACGTAAAGTGTCACTCATTGATCGCCCAAATTCACAGTGTTCAGATAACTGTTTCAATTCAGCCACAAACTGTGAGATTGATGCCCCTCCTCTTGATTTCTTTCATGAAACCCGGAAACACTCTGCGATTATCAGTGGTTTGGGAGAATAATGTCCTTTTAAGGTAGCCAAAATTTCATCATGTGATTTATCACCAGGTTTTTCAGGCGTTACTAGGCTGCGCAGTCGATTGAATGTTTTTCCTCCCATAACAGTCAAAAATGTTGGCACAACGACTTCTGCTTTAATTCCATTTGCCAACACAAAGTACTCAAAACGTTCTGTGTAAGAACTCTTGTTCCACAGATTCATCAAATGTTCCTATATTTCCAATCAATGCAGACATTTTCAGTTTATTTTCCTCTCTCACACTTTTCAGACGATCCTTTACTCCCAAACCCTTTTTTTCCTTTCTTTTAACTCACGCTGACTTCACTTTCTCCCGCAGCTAAACTCTTCCTATCCCTCGAGGCTCTAGTTGCTGTGACATCAAAGGCAAGCTAGCATCACTTGACTGGCTAGCTCCACGTTTTGTTTGCGCCTTTCTACAGCAATTTGTTTTTTACAAATTTACCTCAGACATTCTGTAGAAGATGAGCACAAACGTGAGAACGTTTCTTCCTCGTCGCCAGTTTTGTTGTATAGCACACTGTGTATTACTTATACAACTAATGTAAGGACAGGACATGAGACGGGAGTAGAAATTAACGTGGGCATTGTTTAATCCATTTCACAGGGAGAACATTCCAAGCATTTCAACATAGGTAAGCAAGGGGGGTTTACAGGTACCCTAATGGGACAACACTAGAATATCAATACACAACACTTCCGGGTTAGAGTCCCGCTCCTTCGCAGACCAACCACTGTTCAAGACCATTTCCCGTGTTTACAATGCTCTTATGTCAGGACGAACACTGCCTGGGCTAGATACATTTATTTATTGATGAGGCCGGTAACTGATGTGGTGCCATCGGAAGAATCCCAGGAACATATTCCAGTCTGTGCAAGCAAAACAGCCCTGTAGTTTAACATCTGCTTCATCTGAGCACTTTTTTATTGACCGAGTCACCAATGCTTCCTGCTTTAATTTTTGCTTGTAAGCAGGAATCAGGAGGTTAAAATTATGGTCAGATTTGCCAAATGTACGCATCTCTGTGTGTGGAGTAAAGTTGTTCTAAAGTTTTTTTCCCCCTCTGGATGGACATTTAACATGCTGGTAGAAATGAAGTCAAACTGATTTAAGTTTCCCTCCATTAATGTCCCCGGCCACTAGGAGTGCCGCCTCTGGATGAGCGTTTTCCTGTTTGCTTATGGCGGTATACAGCTCATTGAGTGCGATCTTAGTGCCAGCATCGGTCTGTGGTGATGTGTAGACAGCTACCTAAAATACAGATGAAAACTCTCCAGGCAGATAGTGTGGTCTGCAGCTTATCATGAGATACTCTAGCTCAGGCGAGCAAAGGTGTTCAGGTGTCTGGAGTAAATCCCTCTCGTCTGACTCATTAAACAAAAAGTATTTGTCCAATTCAAGGTGGGTAATCGCTGTTCTGATGTCCAGAAGCTCTTTTCGGTCATAAGAGACGGTAGCAGCAACATTATGTACAAAATAAGTTTCAATCAAAGCGAAAAAACAAACAAAATAGCATGGTTGGTTAAGAGCCAATAAAACGGCAGCCATCCTCTCTGGCGCCAGTACAACTTTATTAGTCCATGTTACGGGAACAAAGGGAATTTGTTTTTCTGAAGGGGTTGGTCACAGATCTGCCAGTTCAGATCAAATCACACGTTTTGTTGCCTGACTCAGGACTCAAACCAGTGACCTTTCAATTACTGGACTAATTCTCTATCTTCCACGGGCTTCCTAGGCAAAGTTCCCTTTACACTATCCCATGTGCGTAGCAAACATTAGTCACTAGATATATATATATATATGCCATTTAGCAGACGCTTTTATCCAAAGCGACTTACAGTCATGTGTGCATACATTCTACGTATGGGTGGTCCCGGGAATCGAACCCACTACACTGGCGTTACAAGCGCCATGCTCTACCAACTGAGCTACAGAAGGACCATTAGTCTGTCTCATGATCTGTTAATGAGGTAGTCCTGCGTGCAACTTTAAAATCAGTGTCACCCTCAGCTCAAGAGGTCTACCTCTTGGTCTAATGGTCAAGACACTGGTTTTTCCCATGGGAGGCCCAGGTACAGATCCTACCCATGAAATGTGCACACCTCTCCCAAAGCACAATTCCACTGCTTCCACCAATGTGTTTTTTTGCAAACAGCAATGGTGTAATGCCCCTTTTAGTCTCAAACCCGGGTCTCCCTGCCCGTAGGCAAACAAATATATTTTAGTGAATTCAGGTGGTCGCCCCAAAACAGGTTTTGGACCTGGGTCCATCAACTGTCAAGCCAGCACCTTAAGTGCTACGCCAAGATGTCCAAACCTCTCGATGTTGTCGCTCGGTGTTGGATTAAAGTTGCTACAGAACGTGAGTCAGCTGAGACCTCCTTCCTTGGGGAGAGCATGCCCCACACTTCTTTATAGCAAGTCTCTCACGTGTACACACATCTTTGATGGCTTCACAGGCACTATCCCACTTCTGATACCAATGTAACAAATTTGGGGGTAGCTCCAACTGGGACTCGAACCCCGGTCCAGCGACTAGCAAGCCAAACTTATCCATTACACCAAGAGATTAGCAGGTGGTAAGTGTTGGGTTAAGCTTGCTACAATATATACATATATAGGGCAATGTGTGATCTGGGTGAGGCAGCATTGCCACTCGTGCTCCCAACACAGCCAAACACAATCTTTACCTTTTTAACCTTAACTAACCTAAAGTCAAATACATTTAGACAAAACACCATGTGAGCAGCAAGTTTAGGGTTAATGGAGTGAAGTGGGTAATGGGTGGGACCACCAGTATGAACTATATGTCTATGAATGCATTACAAACATGGATGGATGCTCCTCATCAACACCATCTTTTCTGTGAAACTAGATATCAGCAATCAATCAACAAGACTAATGAAATGGGGAAAAGGAAGACATTAGAACTGCTAAAGGTAATATATTATATTCTGAAACCAATTTCTTACTGGTAGATTTTGTACATGATCTGTCAATCCTGAGAGAGACGCTCTCTCTCCTCCCCTTCTCCCCATCTCTCTTTTGCATGTGCTGGTGCGAAGTTTTCCCTAGATACAGATCTAGGATCAGCTTCCCCTCCCCAAACCTAACAAGGACCATTCGCGGGGGGAATTCAAACCTGATCCAAAGCCAGGGTCTATTTGGGGAACTTGTCCCCTCCCCCACAACACGACACGTGGATGCGGCTTCCTCAGTTCACCATGCACATAAAGAAAACAGCAGTGTATTTCAGCTGTAAGTATTTTGCAGTTACTAGCGATATTATTTTAAATTAATTTACCTAGCTTCGTTATTATTCAACAATAACTCGGCCAATGTAGCTGTATATCTGGCTACATTTCGTAGATGCATGGAAAAGTATTAGCTATGTTCTAGCATTATGTTAGCTTGCTAGCAGGTAGCTAGCGAGCCATTTTTCCTGGCTATACTGATAGGTTAATTAGCCAGCTAGCTACTAAAGGTTGCTGGAGTAGACATTAATACATTTCGGAATGGATTATTATTGCATTGCTTATCTTTGCTATGATGTCTTAGATGTTCTCAAATGGAAGAATGTTGTGTTGTGTATAATGTTAAATAACTCCATAGGAGTAATGCTAAACTAGCTACTGGTAGATAGCTACATTGTAATGCGGTAGGGGAGCCTAGTGGTTAGAGGACTAGTAACCGGAAGGTTGCAAGTTCAAATCCCCGAGCTGACGAGGTACAAATCTGTCGTTCTGCCCCTGAACAGGCAGTTAACCCACTGTTCCTAGGCCGTCATTGAAAATAAGAATTTGTTCTTAACTGACTTGCCTAGTTAAATAAAGGTTAGAAAAATAAATAAATAGCAAATGTGGTCCAAGCTCGGTTGCTTTCCTGTGGCATGCCGAGTTATTTGCGCAAGTCACAATGTGAGACATTTTGTTTAGAGGTGATTGTATTTTGAAATGGCAGCTAGGGAAAGGCATTTGGAATATTTCACTATATGGATATCCGGATGGTCTCAAAACATGGTTAAACATTGTCCAATCCACTAATGGGAGGGAAATGTAGTCTCAAAATGAGCTGTTATTGGCAGAGAGATTTCAAACTCTTTGTAATTGGTCTATTAACTTAGACCACCTGGTGATGTCACCAAGCAAGCCAAAACTCCACCAATACAAAACCTGCTGATTTAGAATGTCTTATGTAGATTGTATTTTCAATCAGCAACTATCAGGAAGTTACACTGATAACATTTTTTCATAGTTTCTTCAGCTGTTGTACAAATATGATACAAAACACCAGCTGAGTGACACCGGCTGCATCAGTGAGTATGAACCTGACAGCGGAAGCTCGAGTGACAGGTGTTCAGAACTCACTCAGCCTGGTAAGTCTGTCACAGCACAGTGCTTTCGTAAGCAAGGGAACATCCGCAGTCTACCATCAAACTTACCAGGCTGAGCAAAAATGTAATGTCGTTGCTTGCTAATATGGGGATTTGTTGTTACTCTTATGTATGTTCCATCCTTTTGTGTTTTTCAGGCAAGCCTGGGAAAGAACTGAGAAAACGTACTAAAGAGTCAAGACAGACACCAGAAAGAGGCCCAAGAAGACTTGGACGCAGGAACAGAGGACAGCGAGGGATGTTCAGAACTCACTCAGTCGGTAAGTTGGTGAGGGTACACTTCGAGACTGCTTACCTGACATGGAGGAAGTCTTTTCTTTTTATCTCCTCTCCTATACCTTCCCTATGCCCCCCTCCCCTATTGTGTTGGACCGTCATGTGGTTTAATCTTTTCTTTGTTTGCGATTAGGTTTGGAGAATGACTTCTCAACCCAAGACTGAGAGCAGCTGTGAGAAAGCATCAGTTTGGATGCATTTGGGAAAATGTAAAGTGCTAAAGAAGGTTCCCGGCAAAGAGGATTGCCTGTTATGGGTCAGAGCCAGCTCTCACAAACAGAACATGGAAAGACATGAAAACCTGGTGCACAACAAAATGCAAACAGAAAAGGCTCTCCGCAGCCGGTAAAAGGCTAGCATGCCACGAAGATGAAGTTCACACAGGTGAATGGAAGAGTTGTAAAAGACAAAAAGCTTTTTAGACATAGCTCCAAAATGCAGGTGCTAGTTGAGCTAGTTCTGTTTTGTGGTGGAAAACTTAGTGTGTCGAGCATAATACGTCAACCCTGTTACCAATAGATAAAAAGGCTAGACATTTTTTTGCAATTTCATTTTTTGTCTGAAACGTCCAATTCAAAAGCTTCCATTCCCCTTGTCACAAGGAATTTATGCATGATTTAATATGAAACCCTGCCTCCCGAGTGGCGCAATGGTCTTAGGCACTGCATCGCATTTGCTAGCTGTGCCACTATAGATCCTGGTTCTAGTCCAGGAGACCCATGGGTTGGCGCACAATTGTCCCAGCGTCGTCCTGGTTAGGTTTGTCTGGCAGGGATGTCCTTGTCCCATTGCGCTCTAGCAACCCCTGTGGCGGGCCGGGCGCATGCATGCTGACACGGTCGCCAGACAAAGGCTAGCATGCCACGAAGATGAAGTTCACACAGGTGAATGGTGTACGGTGTTTCCTCCGACACATTGGTGTGGCTGGCTTCCGGGTTAAACGGGAATTGTGTCAGGAAGCAGTGCAGCTTGGCAGGGTCGTGTTTCGGAGGACGCATGGCTCTCTACCTTCGCCTCTCCCGAGTCCGTAGGGAGTGTGCAGCAATGAGACAAGACTGTAACTACTAATTGGATACCATGAAAATTGGGGAGATAAAGGGGTTAAAAGAAAAAAATGTACAGGAAAATATAATATAATGTTATGGTCAGCCTTTAATTAATAGGCACTTATTGTAGTCATTTTTTAAATGTAATCTCTTGAGATGGTAAACCATTTTCTATTTTTGTTTTTATTCATTTGGATACGGTCTTTATTTTATTTCTTTATTTCACCTTTATTTAACCAGGCAGGAAAGTTGATAACAAGTTCTCATTTACAATTGTGACCTGGCCAAGATAAAGCAAAACAGTTTGACACGTACAACGACACAGAGTTACACATGGAGTAAAACAAACATACAGTCAATAATACAGTATAAACACGTCTATATACGATGTGAGCAAATGAGGTGAGATAAGGGAGGTAAAGGCAAAAAAAGGCCATGGTGGCAAAGTAAATACAATATAGCAAGTAAAACACTGGAATGGTAGATGTGCAGTGGAAGAATGTGCAAAGTAGAAATACAAATAATGGGGTGCAAAGGAGCAAAATAAATAAATAAAATAAATACAGTAGGGAAAGAGGTAGTTTTTTGGGCTAAATTATAGGTGGGCTATGTACAGGTGTAGTAATCTGTGAGCTGCTCTGACAGTTGGTGCTTAAAGCTAGTGAGGGAGATATGCGTTTCCAGTTTCAGAGATTTTTGTAGTTCGTTCCAGTCATTGGCAGCAGAGAACTGGAAGGAGAGGCGGCCAAAGAAAGAATTGGTTTTGGGGGTGACTAGAGAGATTTTCCTGCTGGAGCGTGTGCTACAGGTGGGTGATGCTATGGTGACCAGCGAGCTGAGATAAGGGGGACTTTACCTAGCAGGGTCTTGTAGATGACATGGAGCCAGTGGGTTTGGCGACGAGTATGAAGCGAGGGCCAGTCAACGAGAAGAGCGTACAGGTCGCAATGGTGGGTAGTATATGGGGCTTTGGTGACAAAACGGATGGCACTGTGATAACACTGCATCCAATTTGTTAGGTAGGGTATTGGCTATTTTGTAAATGACATCGCCGAAGTCGAGGATTGGTAGGATGGTCAGTTTTACAAGAGTATGTTTGGCAGCATGAGTGAAGGATGCTTTGTTGCAAAATAGGAAGCCAATTCTAGATTTAAATTTGGATTGGAGATGTTTGATGCGGGTCTGGAAGGAGAGTTTACATTCTAACCAGACACCTAGGTATTTGTTGTTGTCCCCGTATTCTAAGTCAGAGCCATCCAGAGTAGTGATGTTGGACAGGCGGGCAGGTGCAGGCAGCAATCGGTTGAAGAGCATGCATTTAGTTTTACTTGTATTTAAGAGCAATTGTAGGCCACGGAAGGAGAGTTGTATGCCATTGAAGCTTGCCTGGAGGGTTGTTAACACAGTGTCCAAAGAAGGGCCAGAAATATACAGAATGGTGTCGTCTGCGTAGAGATGGATCAGAGACTCACCAGCAGCAAGGGCGACATCATTGATGTATACAGAGAAGAGAGTCGGTCCAAGAATTGAACCCTGTGGCACCCCCATAGAGACTGCCAGAGGTCCGGACAGCAGACCCTCTGATTTGACACATTGAACTCTATCAGAGAAGTAGTTGGTGATCCAGGCGAGGCAATCATTTGAGAAACCAAGGTTGTCGAGTCTCCCGATGAGGATGTGGTGATTGAAATGCTTGGCCAGATCAATGAATATGGCTGCACAGTAATGTTTCTTATCAATGGTGGATAAGATCGTTTAGGACCTTGACTACACTCAATAAGTAGGAGTAACTTACAAAGCTCTGGACATTCTTATTTTTTTATGACTTGAGGAGCCTGTTATCGGCTATACTGGTCTGCATTTCTGCCATGCTGTCTATATTTTCAGCCATCTCTCCTGTGCATTTCTTGAATGCCACTTTCAACCTCCAAGTCATTCAGCCAACTGTCCAGGTCTACTGCCTTAAGATCACCTTCACTGCAGTTTCTCTTCATCACTTGGATCAGTACCCTCACCAGCTCGCCCATCCTCTTGACCTCCCTCGCCACGTCTTCGTCCCTCAGTCTATCCTTCCTCCTCCCCATCCACTTTGCAATCCATCCTCTACAGCATCCCTCATTCTTCTTCTGCCTCTTGGTTGATGTCCTGACCATCATTGTGCGTCTTCAGACCTTCCTCCAGGTTGAGTTCTATTGAGGTCAGGTTCTCTTTGATCCTCCTCAGACTCTCCTCGTTGGTGTTGGTCCACTGTGTCTTCTTGTCCAGCTGCTGCCTGCAGGGCCGGACAGTGGGGACCACCTCCATCTGGCGTCACACCTTCTTCAGGTCACTCACAGAGGCAGAGAGGAGGATGTTGGGCTTGGCCACAATAATCTCAACAGATATAGGGTCAAAAGACTGAGATGTGACACACATACACACAAATTTAAGAGATGCCTACCAGTCGATGGTCCTTCAGTGGTCCAGTGAAGGAGTTACTCAAAAAATGTGCGTGTGTAAGTGGGGGGAGGAGACAGACCGGTCATCATCCTCGTCCATTTCCCTCACTTCAAACTTTGTCACTTTTCCATCCTCAACTTTCAGTGGTGGTGTCCTCTTTTCATGATCCTCATCATCACACTGTTTATCAGAGTCAACATGTCAGAGACCATCCTCCTCACAGTATTGTCACTCAACAGACATGTGCAGTAGGGTGCAACTCTTTTACCTCAGATTCACATTCAGTGAAGGAGTAGATGGAAAAGTCATCAGAACTGGAGGATGAGATCACGTCGTGATATTTTCTCTCTTCAGCCGATTCACCCTTCCAGACTGAGGAGACAGAGAAAGGAATGTACTCATGGCAGCCATAGAATACACTGGCATTGACCCTCAAGGAAATGTAGAATATGTAGGAAATCTAACATGGTTGTACAAGTAGTGAGTAATACATGGGTAACTGAAAATGCAATAAATGCAACTCCCGTAACATTAGGGGTGGGGCTAAAGATCTTCCATAGAATAGGATTCTTTAGCATCTCGAATGGATGATTGTCAATTCAACCAAGCCAACCAAAATGGCCATATGGATCAACAGATTGATCTTACTGTTGTGTCTATGGGAACAGCAGAGATGACCTGGCTGAGAGGCTCTGGATTGATGCTCCATCCGTCCCTAGATGTCTGGTCCTGCCCACAGCTCACAATGATTGGCTATTAACAGTAAAGAATGAATTAAACACTGCTTTTCTCATTGCAGAATGTATAACTAATGTGCATGTGTTACTGACGGTTGGCCACATCACAGAATCAGGGGTGTTTACCCTCATTGGATTCATCCGTCAACACATCACTCAATTTAAAAGGTGATAATATAACAAAAACAGGACAAAACAGACGGAAGGGTAGCCTAGTGGTTAGAGCGTTGGACTAGTAACCCGGAAGGTTGCGAGTTCAAACCCCCGAGCTGACAAGGTACAAATCTGTCGTTCTGCCCCTGAACAGGCAGTTAACCCACTGTTCCCAGGCTGTCATTGAAAATAAGAATTTGTTCTTAACTGACTTGCCTGGTTAAATAAAGGTAAAATATAAATAAAAAAATGTACCACATAAGGGCTGCATGTTAAAGCTCTTTTGATTCTCTCATTATTACGATCCATTGCTTTCTGGGGGAAACATTTCCATCAATATTGTATGTATATATAATATATATGTGTGAGTGTGTATATACACAGATTTGGATAACATTAACTTAAGAGACCACTGCAAAATGATCCGTTTCTCTGGGTTTACTATTTATAGGTATGTGTTTGGGTAAAATGAACATTTTTGTTTTCTATAAACTACTGACATTTCTCCCAAATTCCAAATGAAATTATTGTCATTTAGAGCATTTATTTGCAGAAAATTACAACTGATCAAAATAACAAAAACAGATGCGGACCAGATGCGGATGTCAGACCTCTAATAATACTAATATTTTAACTTAGGAAGAGTTCTGAAATCATTATTTGGTGGAATAACCCTGATTTTCAATCACAGCTTTCATGCGTCTTGGCCACCAGTCTTTTTCGTTGGTGTTGGGTGACTTTATGCCATCCTGGCTCAAAAATTCAAGCAGCTTGGCTTTGTTTGATGGCTTGTGACCATCCATCTTCCTCACATTCCAGAAGTTTAATGGGGTTCAAGTCTGGAGACTGGGCTGGCCATGACAAGGTCTTGATCTGGTGGTCCTCCATCTTGATTGACTTGACTGTGTCACATTGTCCTACTGGAAAAAACAATCCTCAGAGTTGGTGAACATTGTCAGAGCAGAAGGAAGCAAGTTTTCTTCCAGGACAACCTTGTAAGTGGCTTGATTCATGCGTCCTTCACAAAGATAAATCTGCCCGATTCCATCCTCCACCAAATTTCACAGCGGGTGCGAGACACTGGCTTGTAGGCCTTTGTCAAACCATTAGACGACCAGGTGTTGGGCAAAGCTGAAAGTTGGACTCATCGGAGAAGATGACCTTACTCCAGTCCTCTACTATTGTCTTTTGAAAACCTCAGCCTGGCTTTGCTTCTCATTGATGAAGGGCTTTTTTCTAGCTTTGCACAACTTCAGCCCTGCCCCTAGGAGCCTGTTTCAAACCATCCTCACCGTGCACTTGGACTGGGATTTGATCTTGAAACCTTTTGGTTACTAGTCCAACGCTCTAACCACTAGGCTACCTGCCACCCCAATGAACTGCTGTCTTTGAAATGTTAAGGATGGAAGCATCCTGTATCCCTCTGCCAGTAAAGCCCTTCTTTCCCTCACTCAAAATGTTCCTTTTGAAGTCTTCTGGCATGGTTAATAGTTATTTTTGGATTCCAATTACTTTTGAGGTACTACTAGCACTGATTTAAACATCCAGCAGGTCCTATTGCAAGAGGATAGTGATGACCACAGCAGTGGTTTTTATACTTTTCCTCGTTAAATAAGATTTGGTTCAGGTGATCACCTAATCAGTACCCCATTCAGTAGAATGAGGTGTGCCTGTGTTGGAAATCAACAGACACTGGAATGGAATTTCTGCCATACATGTAGAGATGCTGATTACAGAAACATTTGTTAATTATTTCCAGAGCTCTGAGTGTATGTGGTACCCTGTATACAGGTTGGGAAGGCTGTGCACCAAAGGCCAATGGTTACCTGCAACAACCTGAGTGAGAAGAAAGAGATTATACAGTTGAAATCAAATCTGAACACAGTGCATGTAGGGAATTAATGCTTGGTTACGTCAGAATACGTCACAGCTTTATGACTGCGCATAATACATCGCAAGAGAAAGGCTTGTTTGGAGCCTAACTAGTGGTATTGTCTTCTCACTGGTTGTAGCTAGCTGAATAACGAAAGTGATGTACATATTTCCTACTGACTGAGTAATGGTTGTATCGATGGTTGGTTGGATGTTTTTTTTTTTTACATAGATAGGCTAACAGGATATCAATAGAAAGAAACCATTCCGTGCCCCCCAAAAAATAATTTTGCACTTTGAGTAACAACCACTAAGGGACCACAATGGAATTCGTTGATTTTATTGCGTTGTCCCTGACACGTTTTATTTTATTAAACAGTTTTTTTTTTTTTTACTAAACTCAAATATATCTATCTCACTTTCTATCTAACTCAAGTGGACTGTTGAGAACTCTGATCATCACATTTCAGGCACAAGCCAGCAGGTGGCAGTGTCTTTAAATGCAGCACTGCCTTAGTGCACTTCATGATCTGCGCATCAAATTTGGTTGTGAACGTGATTAATAAAAATGCGGAAATACATTACATTTGCTTTGGTTTAGCAATCTATCTACCCTGTCTTAGTTAAAGTGTTGTGCAATAGTGGAGGACAGGTGTCGTAACTGACATTTTTGTATTGTGCTTGATTATCCACTGGTATTAGTTTGACATATGTACTGAGCATCAAAAATCAGTTTTGAAAGATGTGGTGGAAGAATTTGGGGTGAGCTGTTGTAAACTTCTCAAGGGATATGTTCTGTGTTGGACTGTGATGTTATGTGTTTCATAGACTACTGGTATGTCTGCGTCGTAACACAAGGCCATTGTGTTCCGGAACTATTGATTTATAGAAGAAATTGTTGTGTGAATACAATATGATTGTATTATCACCTCTCACTATATAAGGGACATGTAACCATTTCATCCTTGCTGTGAAATTAGAGGTGGCTCTCCTCTGCAGCTGCTTGTATTAAATATGTTTATTACATTGTTAAATATAGGATTATCACCACAGCAAGCAAAGTACTTTAAGGTCAGGGCCCTCTGCAAGTCTCACAAAATCATTTTAGACCCAAGCCACCCCTTGTACCCGGACTTTGAACTACTCCCCACTGGGCACAGGTATAGGGCACCCCTCAGCAAGAAAAACAGAACTAGACCATCATTTGTGCCAGGTGTGATATCCCTCCTAAATAGCTCGGGCTGATGTTCCTATCGAATCAGTAAGGCCAGCAGGCTAGTCATTTTTTACATGTTTTATTGGTATGTAACTGTTATGAAAGTTGTATTGTAAATTTTGTTTTGTATTTAAACGCCACTTTAAACGTGTACATGGCACTGCAACAAAATTTCCCCATGGGGACAATAAAGTCAGTAAGTAACCCTGCCTTAATCTTTGAATAGAATTTTCCACAACTGTGGTTCAGAGGTTCAAGAGTTTTACTCCTGAGTTGAGGCTTAAGAGTGCCATTGATCCTGTTATTATCATGTAATTTGTTTTGTTTATTGTCAATACATGTCTCAGGTTATCAAAGGATGCCTTCAGTCTTGGAACTACAGTTTTTGGCGATGGGCATGGTAAGTTAGCAAGGAGGGGCTGAGTGACACAAGCTCATCACATACCCCTTCCAGCACAAGACAGTGACCCAGATACTCCTCAGCATCGGGCTTCTGGTGCTCCTCTGTGGTGGGATTGAGAAGAGTGTGGGCACTGTTTGGTTCCTCCTCATGTTTCAGCTGCTCTCTATCAGCACAGGGGTGTTGTACACAATTCTGGGGCTGGTAGTGTTTTGTGCATCTGCCCAGAATCAAGTGGAGGGGTTAGTTCCTGTATCCCTGTCCCTTATGGGTATGGCCACAGTGTACTCACTTATGGTTAATAGCTTCCTTTTTGGGGTCAGCGTACCCATGTTAGCCCTGCCCTGGCTGTTTCTGCTCATAACATTTTTGGTCCCACACACTGTCTTACTCTGCAACGTCATCATCACAGGGCAGGATCTGTATCCTTACTCCAAATAACTGATGCACTCTGCAGTCGCCAGTTTCCTCCCAACACATTGGTGCGGCTGGCTTCTGTGTGAAGAAGCAGTGTGGCTTGGCAGGGTTGTGTTTCGGAGGACGCATGGCTCTCGACCTTTGCTTTTCCCAAGTCCGTAGAGGAGTTGCAGCGATGGGACAAACTAACTACCAATTGGATGTCACAAAAAATGTTTAAAAGCACCAAAACATTTTTATAATTAATTGGTCGTTGTGCACAGTAAAGAGAAGCCATAAATTACTACCAAGACTAAGTATAGCAAATCAATAATTATTATTTAGTTACAATTGCATGTGTACAAGTTATACTGTTTATTTACAAATAGCTATTTTGCATAAACAACTTGATCAAGTGGTAAAAGTAATGTAACAGGTCATGATGGAACACGTTATTCAATATCAGTAATGGCCTTTTTAAGTGGGAGAACTTGCACAATTGGTGGCTGACTAAATACTTTTTTTGCCCCACTGTATCTGATCTAAAAACAATAACACATAAACATTAGTTATGCATTCTGCAATGAGAAAAGCAGTGTTTAATTTGTTCTTTACTGTTTACAGCCAATCGTTGTGAACTGTGGGCAGGACCAAACATCTGGGGATGGAGCATCAATCCAGAGCCTCTCAGCCAGGTCATCTCTGCTATTCCCATAGACACAACAGATCAATCTGTTGATTCATATGGCCATTTTGTTTGGCTTGGTTGAATTGACAATCATCCATTCAAGACGCTGAAGAATCATATACTATGGAAGGTCCTTGAGAGTAAATGCCAGTGTATTCTATGGCTGCCATGAGTACATGCCTTTCTGTCTCCTCAGTCTGGAAGGGTGACTCGGCTGATAGAGAATATATGATGAGGTGAACTCGTCCTCCTATTCTTATGACTTTTCCATCTACTCCTTCACTGACTGAATCTGAGGTAAAAGAGTTGTACCCTACCATCCATGTCTTTGTTGAGTGACACCACTGTGAGGAGGATGGTCTCTGACAAGTTGACTGATACACAGTGTGATGATGAGGATCATGTAAGGAGGACACCACCGCTGAAAGTTAAGGATGAGGAGGATATAAAAGGTGACAAAGCTTGAAGTGAGTTATATGGTAGAAGACGACGATCTGTCTCTCCACTCCTATGGAGCGGCAGGGTAGCCTAGTGGTTAGAGTGTTGGACTAGTAACAGAAAGGTTGCAAGTTCAAATCCCCGAGCTGCCAAGGTACAAATCTGTTGTTCTGCCCCTGAACAGGCAGTTAACCCACTGTTCCTAGGCCTTCATTGAAAATTGTTCTTAACTGACTTGCCTAGTTAAATAAAGATAAAGATATGAGAGTCAGACTTCCGGGTTTGTGTTGCATGAGGGATTGGAAATGATACAGACAATTATGTTGATAGATCTCAAAATGTATCTGCAATATTAAAGCAGATCTACCCCCCCCCCCCCACACACACATTTTTGAATAACTCTTGGCATCTTTTAAATTTGTGTGTGTGTGTCACATCTCAATGGTTTGACCCTATGTCTGTAGAGACTATTGTGTCAATTTGTAAGTCGCTCTGGATAAGAGCGTCTGCTAAATGACTTAAATGTAAATGTAAATGTGTCCAAGGCCAACCTCCTCCTCCCTGCCTCTGTGAGTTCACTGAATAATGTGTCACGCCAGATTGAGGTGGTCCCCACTGCCCTGCGGACAGCAGCTGGACAAGAAGACACAGTGGACCAACACCAACGTGGAGGATCAAAGAGAACCTGACCTTAATAGAACTCAACCTGGAAGAAGGTGTAAAGATGCAGAATGATGGTCAGGACATCAATCAAGAGGCCGAAGAAGAATGAGGGATGCTGTGGAGGATTGGATTGCAAAGTGGATGGGGAGGAGGAAGGAGAGACTGAGGGACAAAGACATGGCTAGGGAGGTCAAGAGGATGGGTGAGCAGGTGAGGGCACTGATCCAAGTGATGAAGAGAAACTGCAGTGAAGGTGATCTTAAGGCAGTAGACCTGGACAGTTGGATGAATGACTTGGAGGTTGAAAGTGGCATTCAAGAAATGCACAGGAGAGATGGCTGAAATTATAGACAGCTGGGACAGAAATGCAGACCAGTATAGTCGAGAACAGGCGCCTCAAGTCTGAAAAAAATAACCATGTCCAGAGCTTTGTAAGTTACTCCTACTTATTGAGTGTAGTCATGTATCTGCAATGTGTTTAGTTATAAAGTATATCTCCAGGTTGTTTTTAACATAGCACTTTCTTGATATTTTACTTGTTTCTGGTCCTACAGAGCCCAGGGAAGGTTTCTGGTCCTACAGAGCCCAGGGAAGGTCTCTGGTCCTGTGTCTGGCAAGACTGGCCTCTCTCCTCTTGTGACCTGAGCACCCCGGAAGCTGGCTGAAGCTCTACGGGCACTGCCCTCTGCTGTGGCCCCTCCCTCCCCAGAGAATGTCCCGAGGCCTCTGACTCCTCTCAGCCCAGTCATTATCACTCCGTCCGCTACAGAGAACTTCCCATACCGCCACCGCCCTCGGCTGGCCCCCATAACCAACCTGAGTGTAACCGCCCCCACAGGTGAGTGGAAATACAAGAAGGGTATATTTCCCTTAAATCCTTCTCTAGTATAGTATAGCTCTAGGTATAGTAGCTCAAGAGAAGAGAACCCATAAGCCTACATTACTTCATCTCCTTGTCCAAAATATTCAGGAAGGGAAGGTCAATAAGAAAAAGAAGGGCAAGGACAAAAAAGTAGTGAAGCAAAAGAAGGCCGGTAAGATGCAACAGATGGAAAATGTTGTAGGAAGTAAGGAGGAGGACAAGAAAGAGGAAAAGAAGAGTCTGAGGAAGAGGTGAGGAAATAGAGGGAGACATGGAACATAACCAGGGAATACTAGACTAGAAAATTATAGAAATAGATTGAGGCAGCAGAGAAAGAGCAGCTATCTGAGGTGCCTTAATACTATTATTAACTGGTTAGCAATGTAATTAGAGCAGTAAAAATAATGTTTTGTCATACCCGTGGTATACAGTCTGTTGTAAACACACACACAGATTTTGAGTATTGGTTACTCCTACACCACACACAAATGTAATTTCAGAGACAGGAACTATGATTAGCAAATACTTATATTCTTCTCGTTCTTATATTTTGAGACATGCATCATTCTTTAAAAAAGATATAGGTCCCCATACTGCCTAGCCAGGTGGCTTATGATAATGAGTTGGATTTACATAGTGCTTAGAAGCACTTTCACATTCTTAGGCTTGGAAATATAGCCAGGAGAAGCAGGGTCAACACCTCTACTCATGTCATAAGTGCCATGACATCTTTAGTAACCACAGAGAGATAAGACCTCTTGTCTCATCCAAAGGACATCACCAACCTCAGGGCAGTGTCACTGGTATTGGGGTCTTAGGTCTCATTTGGACAAATGGAAGAGGAGATGCCCTTTACTGGTCTCCTTGCAATATCTGGTCTCCCACACAGAGATGGAAACCTACACCTGTTTAGACCCTGGAGGATATGGCTTCAGATGAAAGACAGCAGAGAGATGCAGAAGGTAAAAGCTTCAAACACATTGATATGCAAATTCAGGCCCATTGTACTCTGAAGTGGGGCATGCATCTGGTCTGAAGCATGTCAAAAGAGTAGAAATGAACTGGGACTGGAGGAATACATCACATGTAAACTAAATTAGCATGTATCTAATTTAGATACACTCATCTGTACTTTTTTTGTTTGAAATGTGACTTTCCAATAAAGCTTTTTAAATTCCAATTATTTGTGTCAGACAGATTTTTCTAAATTTCTAAATAAATAAATTCTTAAACTTTTTACAGCAAGGGAATATTATTGTACTGACATTACCTAAATGTTATCAGTGGGGGGGGGTTAATCTGCTGTTCTGGACTATATCCCACGGTAGGTGGTGGTAGAGCACCAATAAATAGTTGGATTTTTCACCAGAAACCCAAGAAGGCAGGCAGAGACTTTTGTTACCATGTAACGAGGAGATACTTGTGAAAAGTACTAGTTCCAAAATTGGCTGCTGTATACATAGCGTGCGTGTGTGTCTGTACTGTGGTGGTATCTACTGTACTGATGGCGCAAAAGCCATGACATGGAGACCTAGTGGAGTGGTAATGCGCATGCAAGCAGTTGCTCCCGATGCCACTTCGGTACTCTGCAGCATCCACCGAGAGGGTCTTGCTGCCAAAAGAATGCCTGACAGCTTGAAAGACATTTTGGACACTACTGGGCAAATGGTTTACTTTGTTAAAGCAAGGCCCCTGAACTCTCGTGTATTATCTGCACTATGCAATGATATGGGCAGCGACCATGTAACGTTTGTACAACAAACAGAAGTGCGCTGGTTATCAAGGGGCAAAGTATTGACACATTTTTTTAGAATTGAGAGACGAGCTTAAAGTTTTCTTTACTGACCATCATTTTCACTTGTCTGACCGCTTGCATGATGATGAGTTTCTCACACGACTGGCCTATCTAGGTGATGTTTTTTCTCTCGTGAATGATCTGAATCTGTCACTCTTCATCTGAAGAGGAGAGGCGAGAAGGATCGGAGGACCAAAATGCGGCGTGGTATGTGTTCATAGTGAATTTTAATAAAGAGAACACTGAACACTGCAACACTATACAAAAGAGTAACAAAAACAATAAACCAATGACGACCGTGAAGCTACAAATGAGACCTGTGCTGACACAAGCCACGAACATAGACAATCACCCACAAACAAACAAAGTGCAACCCAGGCTCCCTAAGTATGATTCTCAATCAGAGACAACTAATGACACCTGCCTCTGATTGAGAACCATACTAGGCCGAAACATAGAAATCCCAAATCATAGAAAATCAAACATAGACTGCCCACCCAACTCACGCCCAGACCATACTAAATAAATACAAAACAAAGGAAATAAAGGTCAGAACGTGACAGAATCTAAGATTACAGGGACACTCCGTAACAATTTTGAGGGTGCGGGACAAAATTGAGGCTATGATTAAGAAGTTGGAGCTCTTCTCTGTCTGCATTACAAGGACAACACACAGGTATTTCCATCATTGTATGATTTTTTTGCGTGCAAATGAACTCCAGCTTACGGACAATGTCAAATGTGATATAGCGAAGCACCTGAGTGAGTTGGGTGAGCAATTAAGCAGGTACTTTCCCGAAACGAATGACACAAACAACTGGATTCATTATCCCTTTCATGTCCTGCCTCCAGTCCACTTACTGATATCTGAACAAGAGAAATTGCAACAACCGGTTCTGTGAAAATTTTATTTAATCAGAAGCCATTGCCAGATTTCTGGATTGGGCTGCGCTCAGAGTATCCTGCCTTGGCAAATCGCCTGTTAAGACACTGATGCACTTTGCAACCACGTACCTATGTGAGAGTGGATTCTCATCCCTCACGAGCAAAAAAACTAAATACAGGCACAGACTGTGTGTGGAAACTGACTTAAGACTGAGACTCTCTCCAATACAACCCAACATTGCAGAGATATGTACATCCTTTCAAGCACACCCTTCTCATTAACCTGTGGTGAGTTATTCACAATTTTCGATGAACAAATAAAGTTTTATATGTAAGATAGCTAAATAAAGAGCAAAATTATTGATAATTAATATATTCTTATTTGTGCCCTGGTCCTATAAGAGCTCATTGTCACTTTCCACGAGCCGAGTTGTGACAAACTCACACTCGTTCTTATGTTTAATAAATGTATCGTATAGTGTGTGAGTGGCAGGCTTACAGTGATGGCAAAAAACAACATTTGAGAGTGCACTGACCCTGATGCTAGAGGGGGTACGTAGCTGGAGGTTGAATATTTGAAGGGGTACGGGACTATAAAAAGTTTGGGAACCACTGCCCTAGATTTTAATCTATTTAATTTGGGTGAGGGGTTATTATGGGAAAAAAATGATTCTCTATTTTGGAATAAACCGATATATTTTTTAATAAAATAAAGAGTACAGCCAGACCTTTGTTGTTTCCCAGTTGGAGAAAACATTAAATGTTACACATTGTTTTTGTAGACCCACTCCAATTTGCATACCGCCCAAACAGATCCACAGGTGATGCAATCTCTATTGCACTCCACACTGCCCTTTCCCACCTGTACAACACGCTGATTCTCAACACTGGAGCCCCTCAGGGGTGTGTGCTCAGTCCCCTCCTGTACTCCCTGTTCACCCACGACTGCTTGGCCATGCACGACTCCAACACCACCCTAAAGATTGCCGACTATGCAACAGTGGTACGTCAAATCACCGACAACGACGAGACAGCCTTTTGGGAGGGTTCAGAGACCTGGACGGGTGGTGCCAGAATATCAACCTATCCCTCAACGTAACCAAGACGAAGGAGATGATTGTGGACTACAGGAAAAGGAGGATCAAGCACGCCCCCATTCTCATCAATGGGGCTGTAGTGGAGGTTCTACAGCTGCAACATCGAGAGCGTCCTGGTTGCATCACTGCCTGGTACGGCAACTGCTCGGCCTCCAACCGCAAGCCACTACAGAGGGTTGTGCGTACGGCCCAGTACATCACTGGGGTTAAGCTGCCTGCCATCCAGGACCTCTACACCAGGCGGTGTCAGAGGAAGACCCTAAAAATTGTTAGAGACCCCAGCCACTCCAGTCATAGACTGTTCTCTCTACTACCACATGGCAAGCGGTACCTGAGTGCCAAGTCTTGGACCAAAAGGCT
>NC_068432.1:18459571-18464571 GCF_023373465.1 Oncorhynchus keta | reverse complement strand
AGCGAGAGAGAGAACAGAGAGAGAGAGAGAACAGAGAAGAGAGAAAAAGAACAGAGAGAGAAAGAACAGAGAGAGAAAGAACAGAGAGAGAAAGAACAGAGAGAGAAAGAACAGAGAGAGAGAGAAAGAAGAGAGAATGAGAGAAGAGAGAGCAGAGAGAGAGAGAGAACAGAGAGAGAGAAAGAACAGAGAGAGAGAAAGAACAGAGAGAGAAAGAACAGAGAGAGAAAGAACAGAGAGAGAGAGAACGAGAGAGAAAAAGAACAGAGAGAGAAAGAACAGAGAGAGAACGAGAGAGAGAGAACGAGAGAGAGAGTGAGCGAGCAGAGGAGAGAGAGAGAGAGAGAGAGAGAGAGAGAGAGAGAGAGGAGAGAGAGAGAGAGAGAGAACAGAGAGAGAGAAAGAACAGAGAGAGAAAGAACAGAGAGAGAACGAGAGAGAAGAACAGAGAGAGAGTGAGCGAGCAGAGGGAGAGAGAGAGAGAGAGAACAGAGAGAGAGAGAGAAAGAACAGAGAGAGAAAGAACAGAGAGAAAAGAACAGAGAGAGAGAGAACAGAGAGAAAGAACAGAGAGAGAACATGAGAGAAAGAACAGAGAGAGAGAAAGAGAGGGAGAGAAAGAGAGAGAGAGAGAGAGAACAGAGGAGAGAAGAGAGAGAGAGAGAGACAGAGAGAGAGAGAAAGAGAGAGAGAGAAAGAACAGAGAGAGAACAGAGAACAGAGAGCGAGAGAGCGAACAGAGAGCGAGAGAGAGAAGAACAGAGGGAGCGAACAGAGAGCTTCTAACAGAGAGAACAGAGAGCGAACAGAGAGCGAACAGAGAGCGAACAGAGAGAGAGAGAGAGCGAACAGAGGGGAGAGAGAGAGAAAGAACAGAGAGAGAGAGAGAGAGAGAGAGAGAGACAGAGAGAGAGAAAGAACAGAGAGAGAGAGAACAGAGAGAGAGAGAACAGAGAGAGAGAGAACAGAGAGAGAGAGAACAGAGAGAGAACAGAGAGAGAACAGAGAGAGAACAGAGAGAACAGAGAGAGAACAGAGAGAGAACAGAGAGAGAACAGAGAAGAGAACAGAGAGAGAGAACAGAGAGCAGAACAGAGAGCGAGAGAGAACAGAGCGAGAGAGAACAGAGAGCGAAAGAACAGAGAGAAAGAACAGAGAGAGAGAGAGAACAGAGAGCGAACAGAGAGAGAACAGAGAGAGAACAGAGAGCTTAACAGAGAAAGAACAGAGAGCGAACAGAGAGAACAGAGAGAATAGAGAGAGAACAGAGAGCGAGAGAGAGAACAGAGAGCGAGAGAGAGAAAGAACAGAGAGAGAAAAGAACAGAGAGAGAAAGAACAGAGAGAGAAAGAACAGAGAGAGAACAGAGAGAGAACAGAGAGAGAACAGAGAGAGAAAGAACAGAGAGAGAGAAAGAGAGCGAGAACAGAGAGCGAGAGCGAGAACAGAGAGCGAAAGAACAGAGAGAGAAAGAACAGAGAGAGCGAACAGAGAGAGAACAGAGAGCGAACAGAGAGCGAACAGAGAGCGAGAGAGAGAACAGAGAGCGAGAACAGAGAGCGAGAGAGAGAAAGAACAGAGAGAGAAAGAACAGAGAGAGAAAGAACAGAGAGAGAAAGAACAGAGAGAGAAAGAACAGAGAGAGAACGAGAGAGAGAGAACGAGAGAGAGAGAACGAGAGAGAGAGAGAGCGAGCAGAGGGAGAGAGAGAGAGAGAGAGAGAGAGAACAGAGAGCGAGAGAGAGAAAGAACAGAGAGAGAAAGAACAGAGAGAGAAAGAACAGAGAGAGAACGAGAGAGAGAGAGCGAGCAGAGGGAGAGAGAGAGAGAGAGAGAGAGAGAGAGAGAGCAGAGGAGACAGAGAGAGAGAAGAGAGAGAGAGCAGAGGGAGAGAGAGAGAGAGAGAGAGAGAGAGAGAGAGAGAGAGAGAAAGAACAGAGAGAGAACAGAGAGAACAGAGAGCGAGAGAGCGAACAGAGAGCAGAGAGAGAGAAACAGAGAGCGAGAGAGAGAAAGAACAGAGAGCGAACAGAGAGCGAGAGAAACAGAGAGCGAGAGAGAGAAAGAACAGAGAGAGAGAGAGAAAGAACAGAGAGCGAACAGAGAGCGAGAGAGCATACAGAGAGCGAGAGAGAGAAAGAACAGAGAGCGAGAGAGAGCGAGAGAAGAAAGAACAGAGAGCGAGAGCGAGAGCGAGAGAGAGAGAGAGAGAGAGAGAGAGAGAGAGAGAGAGAGAGAGGCAGAGAGAGGCAGAGAGAGGCAGAGAGAGGCAGAGAGAGGCAGAGAGAGAGGCAGAGAGAAAGGCAGAGAAGGCAAGAGAATAAAACAGGGCCTGTCTTTAAATCTTCTCATAGTGAGGCCATAAAGGCACTTCTGTGCTAATAAATACTGACAACCCTCCCTTCTTCCCCCCAACTTCTTCTTCTTCTTCCTCTTCTTTTATCAATGAAAGAGGGGCCATTGATTGGGGCCGATTGTCGTTGGAATCCCTCCAGGACTTGAGGCACTTAAGGTGGCTTGATTGACAGGGCTGCCTCTCTCCTTCTCCCTATATCCCTATCCCCCTCTCTGTAATTTACAACTCAGGGTGCTCTGGAGACAACACAGCGGACGGCGCATGACCGCTACCTCAGGGCTACCACACATAAACAATTAATGTCCAAAACTAAGAGTTGAAGTATGAAAATGGTTTGAGTAGTTTTGGGGGCAAACAGTAACAGGGCGATTGAGAGAATGAGAGAGGTGGAAGGGGGAGAGAGAGAGAGGGAGGGAAGTAGAGGGACAGGAGAGCGAGAGAGAAAGAGGGGAAGGTAGGGGGAAGGGACAGAGAGCGAGAGAGAGTGACGGGATGGGGGAGGGTGGGTGGGAGGGTAAGCTGCAGGAATGTAAGAGGTTAGCAGGCCTTTGACCTGGGTCTGGGATGAGGGGAGGTCTGGACATGGTGGAAGGAAAAACTAAAACCTCCACGCTGACTGGAGCTCGCATTTAACCCCACCTGATCTGGGTTGAACTACTGTTCAAAATAATTTCAAATACTTTAGCTGAACTCGATTGAGCTTGCCTGTTGCAATGAAACAAATTAAAAAGCTCCAAAAGCACAACCCCCCAAAATACTTTGAGCATTTAATCAAACGCTCAAAGTTTTTAGCTTTTTTTTAATAGTACTTGAACCCAGGTCTGAACCAACTACTCTCATTCCTAACTACTACTCCTACTAGGATTCCCATTCCCACACAGGAGGTAACCTGAATCCCCAACTACTCTCATTCCTAACTACTACTACTACTAGGATTCCCATTCCCACACAGAAGGTAACTTGATTCCCCCAACTACTCTCATTCCTAACTACTACTAGGATTCCCATTCCCACACAGGAGGTAACCTGATTCCCCCAACTACTCTCATTCCTAACTACTACTACTACTACTACTACTAACCTGATTCCCCCAACTACTCTCATTCCTAACTACTACTAGGATTCCCACACACAGGGTAACCTGATTCCCCCAACTACTCTCATTCCTAACTACTACTACTACTACTAGGTTCCCATTCCACACACACAGAAGGTAACCTGATTCCCCAACTACTCTCATTCCTAACTACTACTAGGGATTCCCATTCCCACACAGGAGGTAACCCCGATTCCCCCAACTACTCTCATTCCTAACTACTACTACTACTACTACTACTACTACTACTAGGATTCCCATTCCCACACAGAAGGTAACCTGATTCCCCCAACTACTCTCATTCCTAACTACTACTAGGATTCCCATTCCCACACAGGAGGTAACCCGATTCCCCCAACTACTCTCATTCCTAAGTACTACTCCTACTACTAGGATTCCCATTCCCACAGAGGAGGTAATCTGATTCCCCCAACTACTCTCATTCCTAAGTACTCCTACTACTAGGATTCCCATTCCCACACAGAAGGTATCCTGATTCCCCCAACTACTCTCATTCCTAACTACTCCTACTACTAGGATTCCCATTCCCACACAGAAGGTATCCTGATTCCCCCAACTACTCTCATTCCTAACTACTACTACTACTAGGATTCCCATTCCCACACAGGAGGTAACCTGATTCCCCCCACACAATAATAACACTTCCATGGCCGTAAAACACAGACCTGTTTAATGCTGTTAAGTGAATGGCACACAGGACTACTGTGTAGGAGAGAGTGTATGCACACACATGACCATGTGTGTGTGTGTGTGTGTGTGTGTGTGTGTGTGTGTGTGTGTGTGTGTGTGTGTGTGTGTGCGCGCATTAATCCTGATGGCACAGCTCTTGTAGACTGCCCTTTTACCTCTGATATTCAGTCACACACAGACGCACTAGTTTAGTACAAAAGCCTGCACTCACTTCTTTGCCTGCGCTCTCCAGCACCACAGTAGTATATGTCCTACAACACATACTGTAGACATTCACACACATTTACATAATGGTGCAGCAAGTCTTTCTGAGAAGAACTGTGTTTACCGTGCCGTTGTGCAAACCAGATGGCAGCTGCAATCTTGGGGTCAGAGAAAATGTGAGGGTTGTTGTCACTTCATTAAGACCATACGAGACATGGGTTACAGGTGATCAATATTAACTACAGTATAAACTGTACTTTTTCAAAACATACAAGCTTTCAGAGTACTACGTCTGTCAGTACTACGTCTCATTTTTTAAGCGGTTTGCCATTAGATACAGTATTTGAACCCATGACGACTAAATAATAACCAATCCTCTATTCCGCTTGGTAGAAAAGAGGAGGACATGAAAGGACACAGAGACAGTCACTTTATATTTTCACTTTATATATTCACTTTGCATGTTGTCTATCTCACTTGCTTTGGCAATGTTAACACGTTGCCCATGCCAATAAAGCCCTTGAATTGAATTGACAGAGAGAGAGAGAGAGAGGCAGAGAGAGAGAGGCAGAGAGAGAGAGAGAGAGGCAGAGAGAGAGAGAGAGAGGCAGAGAGAGAGAGGCAGAGAGAGAG
>NC_068432.1:18437071-18444571 GCF_023373465.1 Oncorhynchus keta | reverse complement strand
ACAGACACAGAGACAGACACAGAGACAGACACAGAGAGATTGAGGGAGATACAGACACAGAGACAGAGACACAGACAGACACAGAGAGACAGAGACACAGACAGACACAGAGACACAGACAGACACAGACACAGAGACACAGACAGAGACACAGAGACACAGACACAGAGACAGACACAGAGACAGACACAGAGACAGACACAGAGACAGACACAGAGACAGACACAGAGAGATTGAGGGAGAGACAGAGAGATTGAGGGAGAGACAGAGAGATTGAGGGAGAGACAGAGAGATTGAGGGAGAGAGACAGAGAGATTGAGGGAGAGAGACAGAGAGATTGAGGGAGAGAGACAGAGAGATTGAGGGAGAGAGACAGAGAGATTGAGGGAGAGAGACAGAGATTGAGGGAGAGAGACAGAGATTGAGGGAGAGAGACAGAGATTGAGGGAGAGAGACAGAGATTGAGGGAGAGAGACAGAGATTGAGGGGGAGAGAGAGAGAGATTGAGGGAGAGAGAGAGAGATTGAGGGAGAGAGAGAGAGATTGAGGGAGAGAGAGAGAGATTGAGGGAGAGAGAGAGAGAGAGAGAGTGAGGGAGAGAGAGAGAGATTGAGGGAGAGAGAGAGAGATTGAGGGAGAGAGAGAGAGATTGAGGGAGAGAGAGAGAGATTGAGGGAGAGAGAGAGAGATTGAGGGAGAGAGAGAGATTGAGGGAGAGAGAGAGAGATTGAGGGAGAGAGAGGGGTACAGACAGAGGTGAACAGGGCCTCCAGTGTGTCATGGAAGCGCAGTTGTGCTGATTAGCGTTAGCTGGAATTAAGTGCTACAAAGTGAGGCAGCCGGTCCAGTCTGAGGGGGTTGGTGTAGGCGATTGGGTGGGGTGGGGGGGTTAGAAGCAGCAGTGCAAGGTGAAGGGATGACGGATGAAGGGAGGCACAGAGATAAAAAAGGAAGGTGGGAGTGGAGGAGAAAAGTAGTTGACCCGGGAGGTCTATTACAGTGTAAAATTGAGTCGGCCCAAAGTGACACCTGAATAGAGGTGGTGGTGGAGGAAGAGGAGAAGGGGGTCTCACTCCCACTCTGGAATAATTTACCTCCTCTCTCATTCTTACTCTGTCTATTTATAAAGGCCTGGCCACAATACATTGGGGAGGGGGCTCTGCTCTCGTCTGGATGCTAGGCAAGCGGTATCTTAATGGCCCTGGAGTGGCAAGCGCCGTTATTTAAGCAGGGATGGACGGGGCCTTTAATGGAGAGGAATACTCCTGGAGAGCAGGGTGACATGCCCGGGAAAGGTAGGCCTACAGCCAGAGGAGAGGAGAGAATAGCTACAGGCCTACAGCCAGAGGAGAGGAGAGAATAGCTACAGGCCTACAGCCAGAGGAGAGGAGAGACTAGCTACAGGCCTACAGCCAGAGGAGAGGAGAGACTAGCTACAGGCCTACAGCCAGAGGAGAGGAGAGACTAGCTACAGGCCTACAGCCAGAGGAGAGGAGAGAATAGCTCCAGGCCTACAGCCAGAGGAGAGAATAGCTACAGGCCTACAGCCAGAGGAGAGGAGAGAATAGCTACAGGCCTACAGCCAGAGGAGAGGAGAGAATAGCTACAGGCCTGCAGCCAGAGGAGAGAATAGCCAGGCCGACAGCCAGAGGAGAGGAGAGAATAGCTACAGGCCTGCAGCCAGAGGAGAGAATAGCTACAGGCCTACAACCAGAGGAGAGAATAGCTACAGGCCTACAGCCAGAGGAGAGGAGAGAATAGCTACAGGCCTGCAGCCAGAGGAGAGAATAGCTACAGGCCTACAACCAGAGGAGAGAATAGCTACAGGCCGACAGCCAGAGGAGAGGAGAGAATAGCTACAGGCCTGCAGCCAGAGGAGAGAATAGCTACAGGCCTACAACCAGAGGAGAGAATAGCTACAGGCCTACAGCCAGAGGAGAGAATAGCTACAGGCCTACAGCCAGAGGAGAGGAGAGACTAGCTACAGGCCTACAGCCAGAGGAGAGGAGAGACTAGCTACAGGCCTACAGCCAGAGGAGAGGAGAGAATAGCTCCAGGCCTACAGCCAGAGGAGAGGAGAGCATAGGCCTACAGCCAGAGGAGAGGAGAGAATAGCTACAGGCCTACAGCCAGAGGAGAGGAGAGAATAGCTACAGGCCTACAGCCAGAGGAGAGGAGAGAATAGCTCCAGGCCTACAGCCAGAGGAGAGGAGAGAATAGCTACAGGCCTACAGCCAGAGGAGAGGAGAGAATAGCTCCAGGCCTACAGCCAGAGGAGAGGAGAGACTAGCTACAGGCCTACAGCCAGAGGAGAGGAGAGAATAGCTACAGGCCTACAGCCAGAGGAGAGAATAGCTCCAGGCCTACAGCCAGAGGAGAGAATAGCTACAGGCCTACAGCCAGAGGAGAGAATAGCTACAGGCCTACAGCCAGAGGAGAGGAGAGAATAGCTCCAGGCCTACAGCCAGAGGAGAGAATAGCTCCAGGCCTACAGCCAGAGGAGAGGAGAGAATAGCTACAGGCCTACAGCCAGAGGAGAGGAGAGAATAGCTCCAGGCCTACAGCCAGAGGAGAGGAGAGAATAGCTCCAGGCCTACAGCCAGAGGAGAGGAGAGAATAGCTCCAGGCCTACAGCCAGAGGAGAGAATAGCTACAGGCCTACAGCCAGAGGAGAGGAGAGAATAGCTACAGGCCTACAGCCAGAGGAGAGAATAGCTACAGGCCTACAGCCAGAGGAGAGAATAGCTACAGGCCTACAGCCAGAGGAGAGGAGAGAATAGCTACAGGCCTACAACCAGAGGAGAGGAGAGAATAGCTACAGGCCTACAACCAGAGGAGAGGAGAGAATAGCTACAGGCCTACAGCCAGAGGAGAGGAGAGAATAGCTACAGGCCTACAGCCAGAGGAGAGGAGAGAATAGCTACAGGCCTACAGCCAGAGGAGAGAATAGCTACAGGCCTACAGCCAGAGGAGAGGAGAGAATAGCTACAGGCCTACAGCCAGAGGAGAGAATAGCTACAGGCCTACAGCCAGAGGAGAGGAGAGAATAGCTACAGGCCTACAGCCAGAGGAGAGAATAGCTACAGGCCTACAGCCAGAGGAGAGAATAGCTACAGGCCTACAGCCAGAGGAGAGAATAGCTACAGGCCTACATGCTGGTAGTGGTGGTGGGGCTTGACGCTGTCTGTCTGCCATGGCCATTCCTCTGTGGAAGGGAAGTGATGTAGGTAGAAGTGAATCCCTAAGCATTATGAATTCTGCCAACACCTCTTTCAGAAATAAAATGTCTTCTTTTTTGCTTTGCAATAAAACAAAACTATTACTATCAACAGTTTTACTACGGGGTGTCTAGCTTGCTGTTAGAACATGACAATGCATGAGTCATACAGTAGGTGTGAGCGAGTACTGAAGTCACTGTCAATTAGCTTCTTTCAGCTCAGCCTGGCACTCTCCCGCTGCTCTGTCTACCACCTCAGCCGTCTGTCTGCTGCTGGGTTCTCTTTACCTGTTGCTTTTCAATGAGCCGCTGAAACGTTCACTGTTGAATCATGGGAATTGTGGGAGAATCGATTATTCAGTAGAGGGGGGATGAAAATATCCACAGTTCGTGTAGGACTGGACCATGTATCATACGGTGGTGTGTGTGTATGTAACAGAGACAGACTGTGTGTAAGAGTAAATTACTCTGTGTGTGTGTGTGTGTGTGTGTGTGTGTGTGTGTGTGAGGGGGAGGAAGAGAGGGAGAGAGAGCACACATACGGCTGTATTTACATCAACCTTTCTGTCTCATTTAACCAAAACAAAGAGGAAGATGTGAGCCTGATATGATGGAGAGACTTTTACGACTGTGTTTCACGGCATATTAAATGCCACTGCTGCACAAACCTGGGTCCACACGTATCTAGTCAAAAAAAAAACATTGGTGTGACCAGTATATTACACCACGTTTGAATAATAACAATAACAACACAGCTGTGATCACCATTACCACTTCTGATGTCCTGGAGCTACGGGCATTGGTCAGGCGTCATTTCGTCACTCATAGGTTGCTTCTCCAGTACCTAGTGCTTGAGGAGGTACTAAAAGTCAACCAGCTGTGTCTGTGTGTAGTGCAGTGTGTGAGAGAGCGGGAGAGAGTAGTCCATGCCTTCAGAAGAACCCCCCCCCCAAAAAAAAAAAAAGCTACACTCACAGAAAGACTTGGCTGGGACTGCCATCAACTTTCACATCTTCTCTTGGTGTGAGCTAAACGGCCACGAGCACTAGGTATTTCTAGCCTTTGTATCTGAAGCAGTCCTCCTGTTTCTTGTCAGGACCACACCTACATGGATGGTGACTGGTGTGTTAGGATACTAAGCACCACAGGGTTGATGAAGCAGAGAGGTCTAGGGACCTGAACACGGGCGTCAAATCACAGGCCATTAGATCAGGGTTAAGGATCCACAACCTTGAACGCCCTGTTCTTCCGCTCATCAATATGCTCCAGCATTTAGCAGCATGTACAACAACAAGTCTGCCTCTTGACTAGGACTTTCAAAAATAACACGCGCAACAGCAGCAATGGGTGTCGCTGGTAAGAAATGTGTCATACGTGAATTATTCCCCTTGATGAATGAGGAATTCATGTGTAAATAACTACATAAAGTGGGTGTGTGGTGGGGGCAAGCTTGAAGAGAAGAGTGTATGTTTGCGCTGTGAGAGAGGTTGGGCCTGACAGCGGGGGAGTCAGAGGGGGCAGCTGTGGAGGGACAGGTGGGGGTGGCGTGAGGGGGCGACGGAGTGCGCCCGGAGAGGGGAGCTCTTGGCAGGCGCTGCTGGGCCCGGGGGGACAATGGGCGCTGGCAGGGTCCGCTGAGGGGGACAATACCGCCAGTGGACTGCCAAGACCCACACCCCTGAGCTGCAGTGTTGGGGGATGTAGCTACCAAACATATCTTTCCTTCTATTCGACACATTGAAGGTCTTGAAGAGAATGACAAAGGTAGAACCTCAATACCAGTTCAACACAGAGACCCATTTTCTCCACTACCCCCGTGAGGGGCAAAGACGCCTCCATGACCTTTTCACATCCACGGTAACCTGACGCATGGTGAAAACCAACCACTGAGGGGTCTTGTGTCGGAGACAGGCAAAGTGGAAGGAGAGGATAAACACCACCGCCGTCCCTCTGGTCTATAGGGTTCTGGTCAAAAGCAGTGCACAATGTAGGGCTTAGTGTTCCATTTGGGACTTACCCTCTGTCTCACCTCAGTCACCCACACAGATCATAGTCATATTTGGACTGTGGGGCTGTGAGGCCTCAGGTGGTGAGGTGGGTCGAGTGGAATCAGTGACCAGAGACACTGCGGTAAACGCTGTCTACTGTCCAGCTCCCAGCAGCCTCTATCTCTGAGGCCAAACATGGCAGTATGGGGGCGCTGGCAACATGCAGCAACACAACAAATGTCACTGAGAAAGGTTAGTGACACACAGAGGTTCTGAACTGTGGAGATGTAATTGATGCTAATTGATATTATTTTTTTCCTAATGAGAGTACAGTACGCTCATGTACCTTCTGTTGAGTGAGAATCTTTCTAAACTCACATCCAGCCTGCACCGGTTGTGTTAAAGAGCCTGGTATGTGCTCACACGTGCACGTACGCCTGGAGGAAAAGAGCAGAGCCCCCCTGAGTGGCCTGGCATATCAGAGGCACCAGGCCTGGACCCCGGACAACAGGTCTTGACCGGAATACAGAGAAGAGAGAGGGAAAGAGGGAGCGAGAGAGAGAAAGGAGAGCAGAAGGGAGAAACACAGAGAGAGAAAGAGAAAAAGAGCGAGCCGCACAGGATAATTAATTCAAAACGCCTCGCTGGCTTTGATAAGAAACGCAAGAAAAGAGCCTCGATGAATTTTTTATTGATCTAACGGGAGAGAGGGTGAGAAAGAGATTGAGGAGGGAGAGAGGGTGAGAAAGAGAAAGAGGGAGAGAGGGTGAGAAAGAGAAAGAGAAAGAGGGAGAGAGGGTGAGAAAGAGAAAGAGGAGGGAGAGAGGGTGAGAAAGAGATAGAGGAGGGAGAGAGGGTGAGAAAGAGATAGAGGAGGGAGAGAGGGTGAGAAAGAGATAGAGGAGGGAGAGAGGGTGAGAAAGAGATAGAGGAGGGAGGGAGAGAGTAAAATAGAGAGACCAAGGATTAGATCTACATGCAATTAATAAATATCCATTGTCGGAATATCATATATAATGATCTGTGGAATATAGACATCCAATCAAATTATCGGCTGGCTGTATTTACAATCATAAGATATGGTTTCTCTAACACACAGTCGAACACAATGTTTATATAATACATACAAGACCTTAAAAAGGAACCTGGCGTTGAATAAAACTCTCATTATTCTCCGGATCTCAAAAACACCACAGAGTGTAACCAACAAACCTGGGGAAACTACCGTGTCCTGCATACAAAACACAATTCTCGCAGTGCCGTGCGCCACCATCCATGCCAATAACAGTGAGTGATAATTCACGTCAGAGTGTCATGGAGTGGGCATCGCGAGATGAACCGTTCACTGGTTAGATTAGTACCACCAGACACAGACTGGATGCAGCTTTCCATGTTGTCTGTAGCTTGTGAGGTGTGGAGACACTTTGTTGCTTCTATGTTATTTTGTTTTGTTGCTTTTTGTGCCATTGCTTTTTCTGGCTGCTACGTGTTGCTTGTCCTGTTGCTCTGAATGTGCTCACTGCTCATTGTTTGTTTGTTTGTATTGTTGTTGTAATTGTTTTTTGTAACCTGCCCGGAGACTGCGGTTGAAAATGTGCATGTTGGCTAAAACCAGCACTTTTACTGAAACGTTGATTAAATATGCACTGTCCCTGTAAAAATGAACTCAAACTCAGATGTCATATTAATTACCCAGAGACCATACTGCATGGTAGCTCAAATGTCCATTTCATTGAAAAGGGAAACACTATTCTGGGAAAATTCATCACTTGGAAATATCAGATGGTCCTCCTCACAAGATACAGTAGGCAAGTTTTAAAAAATATATATATTTGTCATTCAAGAGCCTTAACCAATATTCAGACTGACTGGAAACAGTAAACTGCAGATATTTGATGTTGACATACTGACTGGGTTTTGTCTGTCATCTATTTAGGAATGTACATAAGGGTCTGTTCCGGGCCATACCACCTTCCCTACGTATATGCAAGGGGTGTCACTCTAGTTTAGATGACGGGCCTCTTGATTAATCTGCCCTGCGCTGCCGAAAAGCTCTTAAAGATCATAAATGGCGTACGGACAGAATTTACAACATCAGCAGGCCGTTCAGCAGAGAAAGAGGTGTTGGGGGGGACGGGGGGGACGGACGGACAAAGACAAACACACAAAGAACGGGCGCCGCGCGCCTTTGTAAGAGAATATAATTTACAGTGCACAGCCGGCCCTTGCCTTGGCCCTGCGGATAGTTTACAAAGCAGAGGACCGTGCTTCCTCACCCCCTCCTCCTCCCCCGCC